>NC_088602.1:178366602-178651267 GCF_036013475.1 Columba livia
TCCTTATGTATCAAGTCCATATGATTTAGCACATTGAGAGCTACTCAGTATGTCTTCTCTTCCTGCTTCTTTTCTCCTATTATAAAGATACAACAAATTTGTGCCTACAGGAATGTTTACAGCCTGCCAAGCAGAAGAAAATGCCTGTTTCTTGTGGAGCTTTCTCTGAAACAGAGAACAGTACCTGGACTGAACAACTGTTAACCAAAACCAAAAAAATTATTCATGAGAACACCCACCATGGAGATCACTGGCCACATTACTGGAGACAGTGGTCCTTTCCTTTTCTATACCACAAAAGGATGAAAGAAAACTTTAGACTAGTACTAACAAATTACCCACAGCTACCTTAATGAAATTACTGAAGGTTGAAGAAAAATCAGTTAAGTGGAATTCTCACATAATGTTAAAATAAAAGTATAAAAAAATAATTCAGGAGTGGAAACTGGAATACCTAAAATATTTAAGGCAGTTTATTCATTCATTCATTCATTCTTGTGTATATTCTACTGTGAAGACTTTCTTGAAATACCTTATGTCTTTTAATTACAGTGGATTGCAAATGACACTATCTTCAGACACTGAAAAATACATAAATATTTCTAAAATGGAAACACAGTTATGTTCTTTCTTGATGGATTTGTCCATTCTTTGAATTTTATTTCACAAGTTGATCCATGAATCCCTATTTCATTAAATTTATTCAATTTGAAGATCAAGATATTTTGAGAAGAAAATTCTTGACATGTTAATGTAAAAGGATGCTTAACAATAACCTTATAAGGATGCATACAGAAGTATAAATTCATTATCTACACAAATAAATACCAGCTGAAGGATTCAATAAGTATTTTTTTAACTTTTGGTTTAGGAAGAATTTTTAACACCTTAAAAAACTCAAAACCACAATAAAAAAAACAAAGCACAACAAACAACATTAGGTGTACTGACATTCACATATGTCTTTCTGAGTTTGTTTAAAATGCATTCAGTTGTCCCTTGGCAGATCTTCTTTCTCAATAGCTGGGGAAAAAAAAAGCATGCAAAGTTAATACTTCTCAGGAATGAAATGAAGGACTTTAAAAACAAGAGATAAAGAAAGCAAAAATATTTGCAAAACAAGATCTGGGTAATGAAAAATTTTTAGAAACAAAAGTGACTGAATAATTAAAGGAATATAATCATAACATTTCCAGTCATAGAAATTAGGATCAGATCCAAAAGTTAGGTCACACAGACTGACTACTTGTGTCCAGTGTCTGTGACTTCTTGGGAGTGAGAATCTTCCTTTGTGCATTTTGAAACATAATGCTGTTAGGCTCAAGTGGTGACAATACTCATCATTTTCTATGACCTCACCATATTTCATCTCATATTTTGCACGTTCAGAATAAAATGTCTTTCACAGCACTTACGAGACTCCCTGTGCAGTTCTTGTTTATTTTTTCATTAGTGTAGCATCTCTGCTGTATGTGCAAAGATTCTTTCTGTGGCTTGAAAGAGAATTGATTTCTTTCAGAAACTTTTGAATTTAGCACTTTCTGATGCAACTTATCCTTGACTTCTTCATGTCTAAAGGACTTCTCTCTTAATTCAGAAGCTTATCATGGTTTCTGACGATTTTGTCTGATTCTCTGGTTGTTTAGACTGAAATCACAGGCTGTCCTTTTTTCTTTTACCTATTTGTAACCTCAGAGAGACTGGACACAATAGAAATACTATTATTCCTGGTTGGACAGAGGCAATTTGGGTACAGTGAAAGCAAGTGCCACTTTTGTTTTCTACCTGTAAAGACAGACAAGAAATTGATGGCATGAAAACAAACAAACACAGACAAACAAACAAACAAACAAAGCAAGCACAAAACCCCCAAACAAACAAACAAACAAAAACCCCCAACAAAATGAAACAAAACTACAAAAACCTCCATCAGAACAGACAATGAGCTGAAAAGCACTTGGGAAACAGAAAGGAGTAAGGTGGAGGCTTGTAGAGCCACAACAACATCAACACAGAGCAAATAATGGCTGCTCCAGTTCTTGGTTTTGATCATAAAACTGTTTCAATGTTACCTCCCAGGATCATCTGATGGGATTTTATTAAAAGTTTTCTCAACACAAAGGAACATCTGATAGCACATTAATTTATGGAGAAAAGTCAAATTTTTTTTTTCCTGTCTCCTGGGAAAAGAATCAGAGAGATGACTAGCAATTCAAGTGTTGCTTGCTTACCCAGAAGCATTTTAGAATGAAAATGTCATCTCTTTCTTTTAAAAAAGAATTCCTCACAGAGATTTGTTTTATTATGCTTAATCAAACAGAAAAAAAAAAAAAAGATTATGCTTTCAGATTACTGAATGATCAGTACTAGTTTTTTATTTTTAATAGGCCTACAAACTGCCTGAATAATCAAATGTGCCCTGATGCAGAACCCTTGCTTGGAGATACACAAGGAAAGTGCTCTAATCTGCATTTAGTGAGGTACAACATTATTTGTCCATATTATGCCAATGCTATTCTTTGGGGCATGGATAACCCGTTTACTTCTGTGTCCTACTGGAAATGGAGCAAATAGAAGGATTTCCTTCTTTTAGTTGTAAGATTGTTGAAAACCAATGGATAAAAATATGGTTGTATTTATGCTGACAGAAACTTATCATGGAGTTTTGTAGTCAGAAGATGCAGTATTGCCAAAATTGCAAAATTTTGAGAAATAAACCAGCTTTTCCTGTTTCGTTTTGCTTTGGGGTTGTTTGTTTGTTTGTTTTAAAGGGGAAAAGACTCAAAACCAATTATCTGTGTTCTTATTTGATTGCTTGAATTCATATCCTACACTTGTTATAGATGATGCTTTTTTATACAGAACTTCGATTTCACAGGAGTGATGTGCATATAGTGTCCTTACTCCACACTGGTGCATATAGTGTCCTTACTCCATACTAGGCATGGGCTCATGAGAGTCCCTGGGAAAGAGAAGAATGAGAAGGTACACAAGGCACATGGAGGGAACAAGAACAGATGCTATCAGGCCACCTGGAAACTGGGAGCAGATGATTATGGATGGCAGAAGGAAGTCTGTGAGACGAGCTCTTACCATTGCAGCCATAATAGAGTCTGTATGAGGTGGATTGAGAAGGTCTTTGAAAAAAAGAGGTAAGGGAAAGTGATAAATATAAGCAAGAACTGAGAAATGAAGGGAATCCCTTGTGCCTGAAGTGGTCTTGGTTTAATTTTCATGTGGCTTAGACTCAATATATTTCACACTTCAAAGTAAGAAACAAAAAATAAATATAAATAAAATAACACATCATCTTGATCCTAATGTGGTTCAGAATCATATCCCGGCTCCATATATTTTATGCACCCTGCCCTCATTCTCTTGTAAAACTTTCATGACTTTTATGTAGATTTGTACACAGCAATGCACAGCAATTAAGCAGAAAATAAACTATTTTTTCAATCATAAAGTAATTTTAATCACAAGGATGAAATCTATGTTCTATGCAAATGGGAAAACATCACAGACATTTTGCTTTATGCCAAGAAAGGCCTCAGTTTCCATCTGTGTCTTGAGAACTGAGACATGGATACATCTTTGCCATTATTGTCCATAAGTGCATACAAAAAACCAGTCAAAGCTAAAGGCAGGCAAACAATTTTACTTCTGCCATTTACTTTTGAAGTCTTAACTTTTTGAGCTGTATCTCGAACTTTTGTTTTTCTGTTCTAATGCAGTCACAGCAACTGTTGTAGGAAAATAGGAAATTAGGATTTTAGGCCTATATCAGTGTTATAAGCTGTGCTGCTAAGGCTGAAAGTCTCAGCTTGTCCCCTGTATAGTCTTTACCCAGAACCACAAGCGTGGTTACCTTATGCTTGCTTTGTACCCTTAGTTAAGACACTGATAAATGCTATTCTTAGGGTTGCTGATTTCTATGATAGACTGGTGAACTATGGATAACAAATGAGACAGGTGGAACTTCAAAAGAAGCTAGACCTGCGACCTGATGACCTTTCGTTCGGTACTTGCCAAGAAAGAAGAAGTGGAACCTGCAGACCACTGGAACGGAAGGAACCTGAGGATATCGACAGTGAAAGATATTGACAGTGATAGACAGTGATAAATTTTGCTTAGTTGCATAATACCTGTTAGAACCCTATATAATGACTAGTTATACTGCTGTATGATTGTCACTCTCTGAGGAGGTGACCCAACGCTGCTGTTCCTGTGAATCTTCTACAATAAATACTGCTCAGAGTAACCCACAAGAGTTCGAGTCTCTATCCAGCGCCTACCTACGACCTTTTTTTTCAGCAACAAACTTCATGGTTGTTCCTACAAGCAAGTTGTCTTACCAGAATAACCATCAGAGCAAGCTTCAGATGCGTAGCACACAATATTCTTCCTTCCCCCAGCACTGGCACTCAGCCTCATGTGCATATTCATCATATTAAATAACCTTGCGGCATTAGACACTGATTCATCCAGAGCCTATGTACCAAGGTGGCTGCGAATGTTAAATATCACTTTAGGAAAAGGGTATTTACACACATGCTGACAGTTCATTTTCAGGTAGGAGCTTCTCAGCTGATCTGTACACAGCAGCTTCAATCTCCAGTCTCCCACTGTGAAATTTTAGACAGCTCATCTGCAGAGCCCTTGCCAGACCCATTAATATTTATACATTCCATACACATTCCAGTCAGGGCATGCAAGTTGCAGATCTTTCTGATTTAGAACCTATTAAGATTCATGACCCCTTTAGCTATTTAATCTATAGTCTTGAAGCCTTTGCAATCAGCTTACACTTGAAGAAAAAAGGACAAATCATTAATGTCCAAATATTGTCCTGCATTGTGTCCATTTGTAGTCCATCAAGGAGTAGTTAAGAGCTTCAATGCCTCCATTTATCTCAGACATAAGTTATTATAGGAGGTATTCTTTCCTTGGAAGAAGAGACAATAGGAATGGTATTTACTCAGTTGCATTAAATTCTGGATTACTGACTTTTTTAGCTGTAGACCCTTCTCTGCATAAGAAAAAAATCTGATTCATTTTTTCTGTTCTCATATCTGGACATTGATTTGCATATATCATATGAGGTTACACTGATGTATTGCCAAGGATATTCATATAAAAAAAGCATGGTCTGTCTTCCAGAATGCAGTGGTGACTTTACCTAAAGATGGAGTCAGCATCCTCCTCTTCTTAAGGTTTATATGTGTCTTCTTAAAACAGTGTGATGATCCATCACAGACTTCTTCTCCAGGATCCATGAGAAATCTCAAAGTCAGATTTGTATTAAATTAATGTCAGTTTTTCTTCTGTAACTGATAGTTCATGAGTGACTTCAAGTGTCCACAGCTCTCAGAGAGTGCAATGAATGGTAGGAACTCAGCATCGCTCAAGATTAAGGTCTGAAGTCTGTAAAGGAATAAATCTTAGTCTGTAGCAGAAAGCCAAGAGAAAAAAAAATACTCTGATTTTAAAACAGAGCTTGTAATTATGATTTTAAGAACCTACTAAGAGCTTCTATTCTTTGCATCCTTTAGATTGGGGTTTCAATCACCTTGGGATGTAAATGATTATCATCATACAATTTATATCAGCACCAGAATGCTACTATTTTGTGACACTTTCTTGGAAATAACAAGCATTATAGACTGATGGATTTTTAAAAAAAAATAATCAATTGTTCTCAGAAATTTCAGGGGAAGTTTTGGGGAGATTTTTGCAAGAAAAAAATAAAGATAATTCTTTTGGTAAAATCTGAACCATGCTAATAGCAGTTTTTCCAGTTCTTGCATGTAGACTAACGTCTGAAAACATCATGAAGTCTGAAATTTTGAAATGGCATTAAAGCCCATAGTTAGAGATGCTTTTTTCTGGGGAACCCGAGTACATACGTTATGAAAATCTGTGGAAATCTTCACCATTTACTTCAACAGGAAGAAGAACATTTATAGCACACATAGTCCATCACATATATTGTACACTCTTTCTTGTACCTTTTTATCTCTAGAAACACTCAAGTAAAAAGGTGATCTTTCTTTTAAATGATTCGATCTCAGCTGCTGCTTTCCTACAGGAAGCCATAAAGTGTCTGTCTGCAATATTATTGTTTTCTGTGTGATTAAATGATGTGTTTGGTAACGGTTTAAGTCACAGTTTATCCAAAAGTTCAATTTATAAGCAATTTGTAAAAAGTTTAGACTTACCAATGTCATTTTATAGCATACATTAAGCAACTGTTGGCCTGTTAGTGTGAGACAGGCCAATTTTTTGCTCAGAGCTTGCAGCATGCAACACTCTGACTTTAGAGCACATGACTCTTCAATATGCTCACAAAATCTCCCATCACTTTACTCTTCAGACAAAGATTCCGGTTTACAAACTGTGACTGAATTATGACTTGAGGGGGTGACACAATAGAAAATCTATTGTCAGCAGTGGCAAGGTCAGGTTCAAACCAGACCTGTGCTGAAAACAGGATATCCATTTTGCTGGAAATTTTGAAATTGTGAAATTATTTTCATCTTGCTTCAAAATGGCAAGCTGAAAACAAGAATATTTCATCAAATGTCAAAGGTTGATAAATTACTTTTCAGAAGAAAAATGAATTTGAGTCTTGTATTTTGGCTGGTGGTCCTGGCTCCTAAATAAAACTCTGGCAAAATCTGGAATATTCTAATTCCTTCATATCAAGAGCAAAATTACTTCATCTGAAAACTTCATGTAAAGGCACCTGTTGACCCAATGTGCCCTGTGATAAAGAGAGAACAAGAAGACAAAGGTGATAAATACATTTAAGCTTTCCTAATTCCAGGAGCAAGTGTGAACCTGCCCACAATGATGTTGGAAGGAAAATGGGGAAGAATTTAAAAGGGATGATGCTGTGATGTTTGTGATATGAAAGATCAGTGCTGTGGGTGCCAGAACAGCCTTTGTGGGTGCCACAACCTACCCTTGATGTATTTGAAGTAGACTGCAAATGAGATTATTATACCCTGAGTATATCAGTAGCTAAAAAATCCTGGAAACTAAAATGAAAATTAAGGATCTGAAGATGATTATACTAAGTTAAGAGATGGGGTAAAACATGATCTAAGCTCTGGGACTGGACTGTAAACCGAAGGTGTGCAGCTCTAGCCAGACTCCCACTGTTTTTCTGGCAGCAGTGCAGAGCCTTTTAGACCAAACTTCCAAACTTGAACCTGCTGTCAACAGGCTTGTCTCTGTTGGTGACTTTTCACCTCAGCTTCAGAAGTGGTCCTTTAAAATCTCAGGAATTTGTGGACCTCAATTTCAAAAGCAGTGCTGCAAGCAGTAGTGTTCTTCAGGAACTGGCCTGTTTTTCTAACTTTAATTTCTTTCCTGTTCAAGGCAGTCTACCTCTTTGGATAGGAGCAAGGAAATCTTATGGCAAAGAATTTAGCCTTTTATCAGCATTAGCACAGCCACATCTTAAAAACTGACTGCAGACCTCACAAACCATCTGTTGTATTTACACTATAGTAACATGAGTTTTTAAACATTTTTTGCTAATGGAGTTTAGTCAGTAATTGAAAATAAATCATTACCAGATGGGATCTTCTGATTACTGGTCTTAATGTGCAGCAAATGGCATTTTCTGATGTCCTTTGGGCAGATGTCAGATAAATATAAGTTTCTAGTCTGTAACAGACGGACTCAATGCTTTTACTCTCAATGAGAATTGCACATTCCTGGCAAGGTGAAAAATGCTTCCATCCAGGACTGGTCTGGCACCCCAGCGCTTCTGAGCTGCTGTGCAAGGGGCAGCTGGCAGCTGCACACCTTCCTATGATTATACACAAGACACGCTACTATCTGGAACTAATTTATAATGCAAAATGGGGGAACAGAGTAGAACTTTCTCTGGAGATCTAAACGGCATAAAATAAGGAGCTTAATCAATGGAGGGCTGTGAAACCTGTCCCTCCCCTTTAAACCTCCCTGTGGTGCAATGTATAATTCACACACAGCAAAGCACAGCTTCAGCCATGCACAGTGTCAAAAATGCACAAAAACGCTCAGTGAGGAGATCTGTAAGAATCTGATTCATGCTGTCTCTTTTAAATGCTGATTCCACAGTCCGTCCTTTCATTTTCTTTACCTCCCACTATACCCCTGACAACATCTGGCCTGCCTTCCATTGCAACCAAACATTTTCTTTGGGAACAAGCCTGAGTAGCATCTCAAGGAGATTTTGCAGTATGCCACTAACTATTTTGGTTGTATGCCATAGCAGGTCAGCATTGTAATTACGTAAATTTGCTGTAATTGTTGCCATAATTAACATGTTTCATTTTAAGGTCTAAATAAGCTCCAAGTATATTCTGAAGTGCTACAGAGGATGAGGAAAGAGTAAAAATAATATACCCGCACAGTGCTATGATGTTGTCATTGGAAAACTCTTATTTCATGGTAATTAAGCTAGGAAATGCTTGTAAGGATATGCAACTAATATTCAACAAGTGATAATAAGATGAATTTACATTACTGCAGCACAAACCATGCAAATGAAATTCTCTGGGTGTCTCAAGGACATACTCATTCTGGGAGACAAACATCTAAATACAATTTTCCAAAAGCTGCTGGTAGAGAGGCTTTTTCTGTTATACATCTTAAGGAAGATTTACATTTGGAATGAATTCATTTAGATTTAAAAGCACCCCATATGCCTATTTTGTGTTTTAAGGCCCCCAAGCAGAAAACCCTATATATGATAAACCATCTGGAGATGTATCATTAGAAAATCATTACTGGAAGCTGTCCCTGATCCAGTTCACAGGTGTATAACTCAGTTAATTTCAGTGGCATTTTAAATAGTGGCAGGTTTGATGCTTAACTTGCTTTTCATAGTAGGAACATTTGTCTTGATAACTGGAGTATGGTGTTGCCATTTTCCCTAAGTCACAGTCATTTAGCAATTTGAATATTTGCATAATACAAAAGTAATTAATCCCTAAATCTTAATCCCTAATCCCTAAATGAGTCCCCAACTCTGTATTAACTAGTATATACATTTATGTGAGCAAATTACTGAAGACACTGTTCTTGTAAGTACACAGGTAAAAGGTATGTTTAGATTATCTGAAATGGTTCATGGTATACCATGCCACACAGCCAAAAGTGCTAAACTTTGGTTGTCGATTTCCTTTCCCTGAAGAATTTCCCAAAACAGTATATAAAGCAAATAAAGCCCAGTTAACTGCTTCTGAAGAGCCTTGTTCAGACCCTTGCATCAACACAGAAGGATATTTAGACAGACTGGAATTGGCATTGGCCAGGCGAAAGTTACTTCAATTTTGATCTTCCCTGGGAGAGAGTTAAAAATAAGATTTTGAGATGTTTTTCTTGTAAAGATTTTGGCCTCACTTCTGTTTAAAGACACTTGAATGCAGGCAGGGAGGTCAGTGGCAGGGGTTCATTTGGTATAGATCAGTTCGGCTTCAGTTACATGATACTATTTTTCCTCTTTCAAGGTTTCCAAATGTGCCTCTGAAAAGGAAATGCAATGTGCTGCAGTTTGTGCTCCTGTCAGTTTCTCTTAGAAACCTAAGAAGAGCATTAAGTCCTGGACCTGATACACAAAGGAGACAGTCACTGGTTTCAGGTGAAATTTTTAGTGAGAAGTTCCAAATACAAAAAATGTTCTTATTTTCTTCAGCAATGATTGCCTGTTTTTACAAAGTGAAAATAAATAATATAGAAAAAAATATTAGCTGATATATATAAGGAATTGGGAAAGAAAGGTGATATTTTCATATATTTCCATTACTCTATATAGGATGCCGGATTTAAGTCCAGGATCCCTGGGGTGCCCTGTGGGTTCTAGATGGGAAAGTAATACTGAAAAGGAACTAATTAACTACTCAGTTTCCCTCTAGAAGATCTCATTTCTCTACTGATTTTGTAGGAAAGATTGGAGTTTAGCTACGTAATTTAGGCACCCAAGATATACAGAATAAAACTAAAACTTCCGAATCTCTCTAGTGGATACAAGTGACAATAAACTGGTGTCTGGACACAATAAGTAGTGGGCCACAATATGTATCAAGTTTACCAAACAAGATTAGATGAATTGTCTTCCTGCTCTCTTGTGCAGTCACTGTGGGGTGCATCACAGTGGGTCTCCTTCTGCAGAATGGTGTTCGTCTGATCTTCATGCTGATGGTCACTTCTGGGCAAATCCCTGTTTGTGTCAGGAACAAAATCCTAGTGCTTATATAGCGCAGAAGATATATGGTTGAAATATTAAGTAGCTACTTTAAACCTGATTATAATATTTCTGAAATTTAGAATTAGATATTTGTTACATAATCTCCTATTGCTTTTTCCCATCATTCCCTGCCCTTAGATTTCATTCTTTGCACATGTGATAAGGCTCTTTTATTTATATATATATAGCATTAAACACTGATTGGAGTATAAATTTGGTGTACAATATATATTGGATGTATTTTACAAATACACTTAGACTACTTGCAGGTAGAAAAATACACCTTATAAAAAGAAAAATTTAATCAAGCAGTTTTGACACCTAGGATGCTTATGAGCTGTCCTATTATAGTATAATTACTGCTAATAATTAATAATATATTAGATTCTTTTCCCTTTTTACCTCTCTGTGAATTGTTTATGAACTGAATGTCACTATCTCAGATTCTGTGTTTTATTTTTCTCTCAATAATTTTTAAATTACCATTTTTTCAGTGTTAGTTTAACAAAAAATGGCATAATTATTTAATAAGTAGTTATTAAAGGTAAAACCAAATATTTTTGATACACAGAATTTTAATTATGCCCTGTAAGCTAAATGTTTCCACCATTAATGGTAACACAGGTACTACATATTTCTTATATTTTCCATTACTAAACAAGCCATGAAACGTATTTTAGCAAGGTAAGAGATACAGTGGGTTATTAACAGAGCTTGTGATATAAGCATTCCTGTTTCACAGATTAAGCAAGTAGTTAAAATCACAAGGATAATCGCTGCAATGAGTTTTTGTAAAATCTTATTGAATATCACAAAATCTTTTTTGTACTCTTACTGGTTTTCAGGCTTAAATAGATAAAAATGAAATTAATAACTAAAATAGTTTAAAAGGAAAATAAATAGAAAAAATAAAGTAGTGGTTATACTGGAGATAATAAATCCCAGTATAAAATATAGTTAGCTTTTGTATGAAATGGAGTAGTATCAACAATTTCTATGCTGTCATTTACAGATTCCTGACAATTTTTTATTGCAAATTAATTAGTTATGTCTAGGGTTAAACCATGCATTGAAGTGCCAATGTCCTGCTTTCCATACTGATAAATTATTTAAACATCCTTGGTACAGTTGCCCCAGGCCAATGAACTCACTCCCAGACTAGGCTGCAGTCCATCTCAGGCAATTCAAACACAACAGTCCTGTGATGAGGCGGGAGAGGGTTTAAATGTATGATTTGCCGTATCTGCCATACCCCTTGCCTTCAGGAATGGAGAAAACTTTACTTAGTAGTAACGTGATAGTCAGTGAGCCCTGCTGGATTTTTTCCAAATAACAGAAAGACAGGGATCCTTCTGAGAATGGTGTGAAATCTGAAAGGCAAAGGATCATATGTGATACAATTTAAAGGGAAGAATGAAGGGGAAGAAGAGTGAGGAAGTTACAATAAAGAAGCAGTTTAGAGAACAGAATAGACATTGGAATCAAATTTTTAATTAAAATTTTGACTGTGATTTTGCCTGGGAAAGCTACTGGGAGCTCGAGGCTAGTTAAATCCTCCCTAAAGCTCTTGCAAAGCAAGGCTGGGTGCATCCTTTGCTCTCTGTCTTCCAGCCTATGGGACTGGGACCATATGGGACAGTGAGCTTATCGATGACATCAGCAGGTGGCATGTTGTCCTCAGTGCTGTGTCTTCTTCCCTTTCCCTTTATCCCCCTTCTCTGCACAAACATCAGCCTAGAGGAGCAGAAAATGCAGCTGCAGTACTGATTCATCTCTCAGACTGCACAGCTGAGAAAGAGTTTTGCTCATGGGTGCTAACTCCATCTCTGGGATTGTCTGTCAACCTCCTGTACTACATAGCACGACAGAAATCAAAACCTGTATTATCCCATTTTAAATTCCACGTAGATCCTTAATCAATTTAGTTTACTTAATGAACAAGGTAACTAGATATAAAGCAAAATAAAGGTGACCTACCTGTGCAGGGGAGACTGAATTGCCCTTAAACATACCCATCTGTAAATCTCAGAATGTGAGTTATCCAGATCAGTTATTCAAAATAATCTGATATCCATGTTAATTATAATGATTTAATTATGGTGCCTTACTCCTTGCAGGCATATTTATGAATTATCTTTTGCGTGGTCCCAGGAAACATTATTAATACACATTGAAGGACACAGCTTAACTAAGACTACTAATGACCCATGCAAAGTAAAGTTACGCATGAAATTCTATGAAGCAACAGATTTCACTCATTAATTCCACTTAGTGCACCATAATAGTTCTGTTGCCATTAGTTAACAAATACTACATTTTGTACGGGATTTGTATGTTGCTCTTCCTGACTCATGATAGCAATTTTTGATACTTAAATGTTGCTGTCAGATGTTTTATGTAGTAATTATGTATTATATTAAAAATCACGTATATGGCATATTTGGAAGCGAGTTGCTTTGTAGCATTTATAAGTTGTTGTTCAAGATAGTAAGAAAGAAGCTATAATTTTCAGCTGCAGCAAGATGAAATTCAGTCAATGTCTTCTAGAATGCTGAAGAAATTGCTAAAATGCTAATTAACTCTTTAATAGGATATTTACATTAACTAAAAGTGCTTTACCCAATTTCTAACTCAGTCTTCTTAAGATACTTAAAAATTTGGAAGCAAGTGTCTCACAGATGCTCAGGTTTGGTTGCCAGAGCAGCCTGGTTTTTTGTTTGTAATCAAAAATCAAACCAAAACCGGAATGCTTTCTGGATCCTTTTAGTGTCATGCTGAACTTAGTATCAGTGGATCAGTTCAGGTGAATAAACATATACACTGAATGTCATTTTTGGACACTCCGGGAATATTCCACCTGGTCTGCAGATGCCTCTGTAAGAAGGGAGCACGTGTCTTGTATCTCCATTCTTCCCAGCTCTGTACACATCTCAGACTATTTAGCATGTCTGGAATGATGCTAGATGTCTACATTCAGATTCACAAACTCCTTGCTAGCCATCTAAAAGTTAGTAAGTTAGTTGTCCAGGCTTCCTGTGTGATTAAGAAAAAGCCATAAGCACTTCTAGATGCAAATTTGTCTTTCCCTAAAACAGAAGTCTAAGATAAGACAGACGTGTATCATTTACCTTTGATTACAGATAGAGTGTGAATGACCAACTTTCACTTAAATGTGTGCAGCATGTGTTGCCACTGGAGATGCCCCAGATACCACAGACATGACCTGAGAACACCCATGCACTCAAGAGCTGGCAGGTGGGATGAAGATATCCTATAGGGAGTTTTAAATCATACTAGGTATCTGTGATTATACGGTTGAACTCAGCATTTAAAATGACATTCAGGAGGAGATTCAGACTCCATGATGTTGATGTATGTATTGTCTTCATTTGAGTTAATCATTGCAACTCCAGCTTACTTCATGGAGATAGAAGGCATAGTTGGTTGTCAGGATGTAGAAGCTTAGTGCCATGTAAGACATCCTTGTGCATAGATTTGTCAGAGATGCATACTCCTGTGAAATGGCAGCTGGGGGTGAGGTCTCATGTCCCAGGGTGGGTGACTGGATCTAAAACGTTGAAAATACAGACAGTGGAGTCTAGAGAGGTTTTCCTGTGACCAGCTATGAGTATCAAATCTTTTAAGTAATTTTAACTACTTATGTTGAGAAAATTGGTTTACATCTTTCCTGTTCATTTTATGATGAGATGAGTAGTTCTGAAGTGTCTGCTTGTTGTTTTAAACATGACAGGACTCCAGAGACCATCATGGGAACTGAGATACCTTATATAGTTATACATAACTGCATTGTAGACACCTAAATTTAGATACCAAATATAAGACACTTAAAGGAAATAAGACACTTAAAGGAAAGGTGAAGTGAATTCCAGATGTTAGAGACTAAAATCTCATTTTGGGTTTTTTTAAACATATGTTAATTCTATGTCACTTCAGTCACTCTATCAAACATCAGTCTAGTGTGTATGTGTGTGGTTACGCACAATGTCAACAATGCAACAAGTCATCAAACAGACAAAATGATATGGGCTTTCACTCATTTATGGATGGCTTTTGGAACTTGTCAATTTTGTCAAACATTAGCAGGACACTCTGCTTACTCTTGAGTGATCTGACTAAAATTGAGTCCTGCATGTTTAGAAGTAATCTCTGCCTTAATCCAGCTAACACTGAGCTGCTGTTCATTCACAGAAGGCACTGATGTAGACAGGTAAGCTTCTGTAGCTTGTACTTTTCTTGAATTCATTAGTTTAGTGAGAAATCTCATAATTGTTTTGAATCCTATTATGTACTCATAGAGAGAGAGAAGCAGAGTTGCAACTGAATGATTTAAACCCTGTTTATGCTCAAGTTTCCTGGAAAATTGAAAGCACAAGAAATGTAGAAAGAAGTCACTACTAAAAAGTGAGTTTTAGCAGGAATATTTGAATGATAAGAGCTGTATCCTTCCCTTTGATGCACATGTGAATCTTCCACTGAAGTCAACTGGAACAACATTGATCAGGATTTGTTCATAATCCTCTGAATTTTAAATTCTCATTCCATTATATCAAGTAAGGGAGAGGGGATTAGTTGGCATATCTGAGAGCTTTAATTTTTTATGGGATTTGTATATCTAATAGTAAAGTAAATGAAAAATTGAGAATGCATTACTCATGAAGATGTGCATTTTGAAATATGTCTTTTACAAACCTCAATTTCTGCATCAGGAATCTTCTCACTCTCTTAATACTATTCTTTATCATTAATCAATGGGTAGGAAAAAATGAGATTAGAATGTTCAACAAAGGTAATCACTTTTCTTTGGATTGAAGATACACAGAGTTCACAAAACTTATATGCTCACATTTTCCATTAGCCATATGCAGAGCAGTCTAACCATTCTGAATTGTGCACTGTTTGAATTTTGCTCACCAGTTCTTTGATGAGCAGCATGATAGTTAAAATATTTTATTGTTTATCTATAACAGTTGGTTTGAATATCAGGGTTTTGCAACTGTCAAATACATAAATGATAACACACTACATAAAACTCAATGTGATACTCTGTTAAATCATTGTAGTAATTATCTGAGATAATTTAAATTCATAGATAGTCTCACAGAGACACCTAGTTCAAGTAAAACCTTCATTACTAGTCAGTTAATGCATTTTTCATTTATTTTAGAAGAATCTATTGATTCAAACATATTTACTCATGGACAGGGGACATGAGGACTTGAGAATTCAAAATTTTTTGTTCCTCCATGTAACGGCAAATGGATTGAAAGAATGTAGGATTCATTGGGTTACCTGTTTACAGACTATTTGTGTATTTATATAAAAGAAATAACAGATAACACAGAAAGTGAAAGATTAAGCACACAAACACAGACAGTAATGAGCAGGTGGTATTTGAGACTGTAACAAAGATCAAAATTCTTTGGTTGCTGCCTGATGGGCCATTGAAAGATCTGTTCAGGCATAGCCCTGTGTAGGGTCAGATTGAACTTTGTCACTGGAAATAATGGGTCAAGGTGATAATCATGAGTTATTTAAGATATCAGGAGGAACTTGTGAGGTTATGTAAATCTTGTGTGAGGTGTTTAGGGGAAGCACCAAAGGCAGGGAAAGGAAAACATCAGGGTAGATCACAGAGGAGCAAACATCAAAAAATGGAAGAAAGAAGGGAATAGAAGCAGATAATTACTAGAGCCTGTCCTATCTTGCTGCTAAATCCTGCTTTTTTTTTTTTTTTTTCCCATATAATTCAGTCTCTTTTCTATGTGTGATTGCTGTGGTCTAAGTGCCAGCAGCTGGAGAAAAGGTCACAGTGCCCATAGCTCCAGGTGCCAGCAACCAGAGGGACCAGCATGCAGGGCAGGGCTGGTTGCCACTAACCAGAGACTGTGAGTGTGTTTCCATTTTACCTAGTGAATTGTGCACGAATACCTGCCTTGAATTCAATGGTGTGCATGTGTAATTTGCTAACTTGAAGCTGGACTAGCCCATGAGTAGGAGACTTGCATCTGGAAAGACTGAAGTTCTAAGTAAGTGGTAGGCAAGTGCACCTGAGGTCTGTGCATAGACTTTAGGCAGTTGAACTGTCCATGCAGATATCTGAGGGATCTGCGATGGTGGGACTGCCTGTGAGATGCTTATGTGAGGACACACACGGGTCTGCCAGCTAGTGAGCAGGGGGAGACCTACGTACAGTGGGCCCAGGGTTTGAACAGGGGCTTTAATATGGAATTACAGACTGGGCTGATATTCAAGACATCCATCACTATGGTTATGCTTGTGAATCTGGTGAGGGTATGTGTGGGGCTTATTTTCATTAACAAATTCCAATCCTGATGAGCTGAAGGGGGGGAATGGGACGTGGCTCCCTGCGCTTCTGTTTTTGAGTTTTCATAGTGTTGCATGTTCACGCTGCTAAAGTCAGTGCCAGTCTGCATGGTTGGCTGCATCAGTGTGCATGTTTGTGTGAGTGTGTCAGGGACACTCACTTGGCCCCACTGCTGACTGGATCTGCACATGAGCACAGCAACAGCAGCTGCATCCCTGGGACTGTGATGAACAGACCCTCAGGCTCTAAGACCATGCCCAGTTGGGCTGCAGGGGCCAGGAGAGAGCAACCCCCATGTCCTGGAGTCTGCTGGGTTTAGCTGCTCCTTTCATACCCTTAACATTCAGCATCTTCATCAACATCAACATCAACATCTTCTTCATCATCTTAACATTCAGAATCTTCATCAATTCTGCCTTGTATATCACATTCCAGTTTATTATAGCTGGCCTTTAAAAAAAAAAAAAATATATATATATATATATATATATATATATATATATAGTTGCAAATGGAAAAGTTGATTTTTTTATTCATGGGGGGTTTATTTTTGATTTTAGATTTTTGAGGCTTTGATGGATGCATGTCTTTTGTCATGCCATCTGATAGAAAAGTGAAGGAAGAAAAGAGAAAGCAAATCAAAGCAATGGTTTGACCTCTTTCCAACAGAAAATCTCTTAGAAGGTGATGATAGTTCCCATCTGTTGAAATTTAGAAAACTCTAAAAATGAAAAAAAATGGATGATTTCATAGATTAAGTTAAAATAAAGAGAATATTACTTCTTAATGGCTGAGTGGAGATTTTTTGTTAAAAAAAATTCCTTTGGGGAAAAATTCCAATCAGATTAAATCACAAATAATAAAATATAAGCCTTTGTTGAATTTAATAGTTCTGATTTGCAGGTGTTGAAAGGAAGTTCTACACATGGAAGTGTCATTTTATGCTTGTACTGATTTTTTTCTTTTTCTCCAATCATGTGCTGCCAGCAGACATCAGAGATGGAATACAGGCTTAGATGAGCACTTGGTCTGTTCTTACTTTAAATAACTTATTTCTGGTCTTGTCACTCGAGTTAAACAGTCATTGAGGTCCTGTTAGGATTATGGCATCAAGCTGTCTGGATTGAAACTAGAATGTGATGCCATTGATATAAGCACACTTCTTCCTTATCATGCTAGTTTGTAAAGTGTCTTCTGAGCTATTTGCATCACTTTACACAACTAGCAGAAATCCAGGAAAAAAAAAAGTCTAATGTAAATTACTGAGCGTTGCTGAGTTTTGCATCAAAACTCATAGGAGTCAAGTCTAGACACAATAAAGCATTTAAAATCCTAGCACCTATTTGGTTCTTTAATTTCCCATTTAAACAGTTAGGAACCTAAATACGGTCCAGAACAACAAATTATCAACTGAATTTGAGACTCATTTCTGTACTCGAATACAGAGTCATCCTCATTGAAGATCAAAATACTTTTGTGGTAAAATTGTGGTTAATTAGGATGCTGCCAGTTGTCTAGGTAGTCACAGCTGCCCTGAAACCACTCTTGGAAATAATTAAATGTGATGGCCTTATGCCTCCTGATGATCTTTGCAGGGAGGGAATATCAGCTCTTACAGTCCACTCGAAGGCAGCTCTGTATTCTCTCATCATGAAAGGTTCGTAATAAAAGCCAAGGATTTGGCTTTATTAGTTACTTGGTGTTACTAGCAATTTGTTTTTCATTACCACTTCTGAATTCACTAAGTAGCAGTGTTTCTTCCTTTGTACAGCCTGCAGCACAATTGAACTTGAAGTCTCTACATGATAAAAATATAAAAGCTAAGGAGCTCTCAGTATTGGTTAAGAATACTGCGTAATACTCTCAATTACTCATAGTTTACCCATGGAGTGTGTGTGTATACATTCAATACTCCACTATTGCTCTTAGGCGAGGTTCATCTAAGCTTCCATAAAAGCTGACAAAATGATAGGGGAGCAAAAAAAGGAGAAGAGGTTTCAACCTTAAGTCCTTACAGCGCTTTAGCTGAGTGTCAGATCCCATACTGACACGCTCTTTGTCCAGAAAAACAGTGTCACTGTATTCTCAAATTTCAAAATTGCTTGCAGCTTTTCACTGAGACCTCTTTACAAGACAAATTTTCTCCATTTACTCTTTGTTCCTTTTTTATCCAAGCTAAATTGCTGCTGCATGGTGTGAGAGCTGGATGGGGAGCAAAGAGGCTGCAGCACTGCACAGCAGCCCCCTGCCAGCACTTTCCAACTCTGGTCATCAAGTGCAGAGGTTTAGATTTAGTAAGATGATAAGCACAGGCCAGACTCTGCTCTTTTACACCACAGTGAATCTACAGCAAGTTCACTGTCACTGATTAGATATACACCTGTGGAAATCAAATACTCTCTTCTGAGTTCCCTTCTGCTTTCTGCTTCTCCTAGCCTCGGGGCACTCAGTTGAACAACCTCCAGGCACTTCAGTGATGCTCATGCCATCCTGTCACTTCCACAGCTGTTAGGTAGTCAATAAGAAGCCTTCTGGGGATGTCTTTTCTACACACCTTAAAACAAACTATGGTCAACTTTGTCAAAAACTCCATTCAGTGAACAGGAAAACATCTGTGATTGTTGAATGCCACAAGATTTTCTAGCTACTATTCATAGCTGAAATCAGATTGCGACAGGTACTTGGGTCCTTTGAATGCCATCTGACAACTTTTCTTAATATGATGCTTCTTGTCTGTGGCTAAGACTTGGTATACATTGCTGTTATAAACAAATTATAATAATTTCTGCTGCATTTCTAGCAGCTGAAATGTATGCTATTGAATTTTCCCTCTCTCAAGTATCTTTATGGTTTATCTCCTTGTCTGTCTTTGCCACTGCTAGAGTAACTCATCAGCCAAAAGCTACCCAAGTCTTGAGCAAAGAATTTGAATTTAACTTTGAACTCCATATTTTGACTCATTTATCAAGGTCCAATAATCAGTCTTCATGATTCCAGTGTGAAATTATATCTCTGGAAAATGTGATGCTATTGCTCAAACACCTGATTCCTTAGCTAGATAAATTTTTGATGTTCCTGATAACAGTATTAGGCACTAAGACATGCTAAAAACAGTGCATTTTAAGACAACAGCAAAAGTTTATATCTACGTATAGGGAAGGCCAGGCTAAACAATTATTTTTATTTCCTTAATGCTGAAGAAAAGATGTGAAGGTCAGATAAGGAAGATCTCTACTTACTGAGAAACTTCTAGTTATGCACCGTAGGTTGTATATTAACATCACAAAAGAGTTTCATTGCTACTCTGAGGATGCGGTACATCTTGCAACAAAGAGACAGGTGACTTACTATCTTTTTAAAACTAAAGCTTAATTTCCTTGGACAAGACAGGACAGAACAAAGTGGTTCTGGTCCCATCTGACAGAAAGGAGCAATACCCACAGCATAGTGTATGTGTTACAGCATGTTAACAGCAAATCCAAGTGAACTGCAGCAGTTCATGATACTGTTTGGAAAACAGGGAGACTACAATATTTTCTGATGAAGCATTCCCATAAATATAACAGAGAAATTTAGGCAGTGGGCATTACTCTGCTGCCTTATGGTGGGAAAGAGGCTACAGAATCCAGAACTAGTTACCAATAATTTAAACAGGATAACTATTGATCAAGTTATAGGTAACTGCCTTCTGTTTGATTGCAGTCACTAAAGGACTACTTTTACAATACAAAATCAGCAACAGATTTTTTTTTTTTTTTTACATGTAGTCCTCAGATGTGAAATCATCAGAAATTCTTCCTTAGAGTACAACTGGTTAGCTTTTTCTTTTTGCTTAAAAAACCCCTGTGTACTACAAATGCATTGAAAAGTGACATTACACCTTTATGGTGTTTGGAATGGTTAGTATCAGTGTATTATAAGATGATTATTTTGTGTCTATGGGGTTTTTTTTCTTTCTTATTTTTTGTCAAAGGACAATTTGGTGGGTTAGGCTTTATATATCCCCTTTTATTTCTGAAAAGAAACAGGAAACATAGCATTTAGTTTCGAAAGCAACTAAAATAGAAGTATTTTGTGGCAGATGGGATTTTTATGAGCTGTTTGTCACAATATACCAGTCTTGTTAAGGAGCAATCGTTTTCTGCTTCATTACACTAAGATAGCTCTGTTTAGGGTTCCACTCAGCTGTGAAATGACTTTAAAACTTCTATAAGGAATAGAGATGGGATTTTTATAAAAAAAGATTGCTAACACAGTATAAGGAACGGAAATAAAATGGTCAAACACACTGGTTTTTGGAAGCAGAGGTGAATATAGAAATGTTCCATTGCATACTTACACTTAATCTGCTGGTTTAAGATGAAAAGATGCTCCAGAGTACCATTATTTTCTACATGTAAAAAAGGTAATGTTCAAGCTAGCCTCTATATAAAGACTAAAAATACATTATTTATGTGAAAAATAAAACAATATTTGTTTCTTTATGCTGCTGTAAGGCA
Organism: Columba livia; assembly: GCF_036013475.1. Classification (NCBI taxonomy): domain Eukaryota; kingdom Metazoa; phylum Chordata; class Aves; order Columbiformes; family Columbidae; genus Columba; species Columba livia. The sequence goes on from NC_088602.1 coordinate 178,387,691, forward strand.
GATAAAATACAGACAAAAGAATTGGATGCACACAGATGTCGGTATGAAAATACTGGGCCAGATCCTCATCTCCTGTACATCAGTGGACCTAGGGAGGCTTATACCCTTTTTACATCTTTCTTGAGTGTAAGCTCTGAATCTTCAAACCTTTACATCTGGCCATGGACAAGTAAATTCAGTATAGTCCCCTGGGAGCCCTGAGTGGTTCTGAGAAAGGCAGGTGCTAGCAGCGCTCATCTTGCAGGCTTTCCTGTCCCATGGCCCTGAGCAGTGCCCATGACATGATTTACCTGTCCAAGTCAATCATTGAATCAGACATCAGTCAAAGATATTAGATATTTACCTGCTTAAATTTAAGCATATAACATTTGCTGGGCTTACTCATGCAAATCCACACATGGGACTCCGAGTATTTCTCTGCTTGGCATTCAAGTCACTTTTATCCCTAAGATGCCATGACTCCTTAATTCAGATGCCCAATCTTTCTGAATGTCATGTCATTTATTAATTAATATTTGATTCATTCACATGTTTCATTTTGGAAAATGTTGGCTTTTGATGAAATATGATAAATATTGCCTTAAATAAAACTTGTCTTTTCTGTCCTGGAATTGCTTCTAACTACCTGCTGAAATAAATTTCAACAGTGTTGCCAAACTTCCTAGCCACTAAGAAACAACTGGTCCTTCTATATATCTCATACACCTTTCTGGTGAGCCTGTGTACTTTTTCATTATTCCCAGTGGAACAAGGTCTCCTTCTGGCTGAGCAGCATTCCTGTTTGCAACTGTGAATGATGAAAACACAGAACCATAACAAGTAATTTAAAACATTGCAAGTATTGATGTTAAATGTGAATGAACATACAGTTTAAATGAGGGTCTAAACTTATGGAAAAAAACATAACTCAGTGACAGCCAAAGGCAGTTTACCTCAGCTGAGGATCTGGTTTGTAATATTTTACTCAAACGATGTCCCTAAGCTATTAACATGACTGGAAAAAAAAAAATAAAAGGGAGTCTGTCCTTTTGCCATTGATTGTGACCTGATGAGCAACATACTAACTAAGGTCGTATTTCAATCTGAATGTACTCACAAACAGTGAAAAGGCTTAAGAATCTAATTAAGGGAACTTTAAATGATGAAAACAGCAATCTGTAAGTAAAGAAGCAGTTAGTTTGCTTGCCTACAGAGAATTTGCAGGCAGATTTTATTATGAAAAAGCTCAAGTCCCCTTAGTGACAGCTGAATCCTACAATACGTTACATTTGGCAACAATTCTTACAAGATATATGTATGTCTCCTTTTTCTGTTAAATATAGGTGTTACCTCTTCAGTATTACTGGTGCTGGGTATAAAATTTTCCATCATAAAGATGAAGAACTAGACAGTTACTCTCTGGTGGCTCTACTAGATAGTTTTTTATAATCTTGCTATACTTCAGAATGCCGAGCATTTCTTTATTTAAAAAAAAAAAATGTAGAAGAACAAAACTCACAAGAAAAGATATTAGAATCAGAGGAACCAACCAAACTTTTCAGCATATCAGTTTTCCTCTCCAGCCTGTATCATTTCACCTGTTTCTATGCTTCCTTCTTTTTTATGCTCCGAACTTCTCAAAGCCTTCCTCTGTTTTGTTTGTTTGTTTTTCTTTGTTTTGTTTGTTTGTTGTTGTTGTTGTTTTTAAAATGAGGAATAACTGACCTTTTTATTTTTTTTTTCTGTAAAATGATGGATTTTTTAATTGAGGTTTTATAGCTGTACAGTCTTGCGGCTAAAACCAAAAATCTTCTATTCAAATACTCCAAGTATTTAAAGAGAAGGGAGATTCCTCGGACTGGAAGGGTTATTATTTTCTTCCATAAGAAAGACTGCAGCAATCATTATATGAGCCACAGAGACACCGAAGGATGATGTTGGGAACTGGTAGTTTCTGGGAAGGCATATGCATTTCCAGACATAATTTTTTATTACATATTAGAAAAGAATTCCACAAAGAGTTTGTTAATTACCAGTCAGAAGACCTTGGACATTAATTGGCTGCTAGCAGGTGCATATGTTCACACTGAGACTGAATCTTCACTGACACTTAAGCGTGGGAACAGAGTCCACACTGTTAAATGACGCAAAAATATTGCTCAGAGAGCAGTTCTAGAAGAAGGCTCAGGTACCTAAAGACTTTCCAGTTGCAAAGGACTTCTAAATACAGATTGCCTCCCAGTTGCTATTATGAAATCTCCTTTTCAGTGGACACATGCATGCCCTGTTTATGTGAAACATCTGAAACTTTACTACATTATTTTTGCACTTATCCACCACTAACCGAGGCAAACTGCTAGGTGCCTCAATTTGACACAGGTACATAAATGAAGTCAGGCAGTGGCTAAATCCCATGAAGAACTTGGTCCAGTAGGCAAGTAGTACACTTGCAGGGGCCTTCCAGCTTGGAAGAGAGGCAGGTGCCTCAGACTCAGGGCAAAGGGACTCAACTTGTTTTCCCAAATGTAGAACTCAAGTGCTATTCCATTGTCTTGGGATATTCCACCTCTCCTCTAGCCACTTTTCTAAGTGGTCATGGTTATCTCACAACCCTGTGTCATTCCTATCTTGTGCGTATCTTGTAAACTACAAGGAGTCTTACCTCATTTGACACTTCCATTTGGACAAAAAAATCGTGCCCTAAATTACCAACCTTGCCGTTGACCTTCAATTTTACCTTTCTCTAAATTGATTTGGTCACCTCTTGTTTTTCTCCTTTATCAGCTTCTCAAATACATTTTCAGTCAGGAGATGGTGTATTTCCTAAAATCGCAGACGTGACAGGTCTTTGTAGGAAGCTTCTGACACTGGGCAATAAGTTTCTGATCAGCCAACAACATACACAGACGACATCTCCTCTAAAGAGTTTAGAGGGCAGAAAGAAGGGACAACACACAAAGTAGTGTTCAAGGAGGTAGCTGCCTTGTGCTGTATGAGATAGCTGAGCAGGCAAGTATGACTTGCAAAATTTTTTGAGAAATGTTAAGTAGTTACCCAAACTGTATTTGATATAAGCAAATGTAATATTTGTCTGCACAATAAAAACTCCAGGTCTCAGTCCACACTACAGAGTCAGCAGCTTGGGGCCCATGTGAACAGCCCATGAGGTTGTTTCTGTTAGGTAAAATGGTTAAAACCCCCAGCATTTACGGTAGGATACTGAAAACCCGTTGTCTCCATCTTCTCTGTAGGCTTTACTGCTTGCTGTCCTGCTTTGTCTGGACCACAGCAGCAGTGACTTTACTGTTGAAATCTTTCTCCCTGATGGGTACAGACAACAGAGGCATTCATGGCAGCTTGCTACTCTCAGCCACAAGTCAGGGACTGCTGCTGTCCTCTGCCTGCAAGATAAACAAGCCCAGGCTCACACGTAGGGGGAAATAAAAGATTTTTGAGCATGGATAGTAAAGGGGTTTAGACTAAAGTAATTGGCTGTTCTACAAGCATAAGATGAGAGTGCTGGGGATTAGTGTTAAAGAGCATTCATTTTTTCGCCTTTTTTATAAGGCTTCTGTTGTCAGTGTGTTTCTCATTTAATTAATACCACAGACAGTAAATCATTGCCTTGTTTCGAAATTGTGAGAGTATTAGCCACTTTTAGAATTAAACCTGTTATAGTGTGAAAGGAAATCCAAACAAATGTATGCTTCAAAATGATTATTTTACCCTAGAGACTTAATTTATACAAAATGAATTATTGGAATACAGTAGAATTCCCATTAAAACATGAAAGTAATCACTTTTCTGTTGATTGAAGCACAGCTTAAATTATGAGGATTTAATTATAGTAATGATTATAGCATTGAGGTTGAAAGGTGATTCATGTTCTGAGCTTTATTTTCTTTTTCTGCTCCCTTTTCTGTATTTCTCATTATGTTCCTTCTATAATTTCTCTAAAATATTTTTCTTGTAAGAGCAACTGAGTCACTCTATGACTGTGATTTTGTTTTCCCAGGAGATGGCTGCAGTTTGAATATAATCCAATAAAATATTTTAGAAATACAAAAAATGATTTTGATCAGTGCAGTAGCTCACACTTAGCATTTCAGCACCCAGGATCTCCTCAGGGATTGCTCCATGATGGTTTAGCATGCAAGAGTGCCATTTTGAAAACACCTTCTACCTAAAGACTTCCCTGCCACAAGAGCGTGCTGCCTCCAGCTTCCTTCCTCCCTCCAGCTCTGTCTTGCCTGAAGACCAACTGGCAGCAATACTGTGGTTTCTCAGTACAAATATTACATTTTATCACATTTGTTCCTTTTTCCCATTACTTAACACTAAGTCTGGCTTTGCATACCCTGCCTCTTTCTCCCATAACTGTTTCCACAAGCAAATTTTTAATCTTGAGGCAGCTGAAGGAAAAAATATCTTTCACCTAGGCTGTATCATAACAGTTTTGGGCACTTCTATGCCCTGCAGTTTAATACAGCAGCAAACCACAGTTTATACCTACGTTAGTGAACTAACGAGCAGGGTGAGAGCATGGCTGCGAGCAGTGTCCTGGGACTGCACAGGCTGTTTGAGGGTTAGTGGGCACCAGGTGCTGCTCTGGCCACTGCCAGCTGGGACCAGCCCCTGTTCACCAGTTATCATGAGGGGATATGTCAGCCTTTGCGGATTTTTACTGTCCTGGCTAATGATAAACTTTCAAAAATTGTTAGCAATTATTGTGTAGAAACCAAATCTCCTGTCAAGCACTGGGCTACTACCTCCATGTATTTTCACAGCTTGATTGTAAGATTTTTGAAGAAACTGCAACTGAATGGTTTTGCTCATAACATTATTAAATATAGAATTTTTCTTTTAAACTTACACTGTTTATAAGTTACTTCTAACATAGCTGTCTGGGCCTAATTTTCCCTCCCCTTTAGGAATACATATATTTAGTTCCATTCTCCCACAGGGTGCAAAGCAAAAGGAAAAGCTTCATCCTGAGTTTGTGTTTAGATAACCTCTGTACTTTTTCTCATTTTGAAGTGTTTTGTCATGCTTCCTAGAAAAGATATGTGCCTATATCTCCTATTGTTTATCTTTGAGCTAGACTATACTCCCTTTGCTACCCTTGGTAGACTTTATTACCAAAACCCAAGTCATGGTGTGTTCTTAGGGAGACAAACATTGGTTCTGAACTTGCATGTACTGGGATTCTCATACCTACCATATAAAAAATGAAGTTAGAAGGATATCTTCAGTTCAAAGATAAGTGATCAAACTGAACTGCACAGGAATCCAGTCTTAACCGATTAATTTAAATCAGTAATTATATGCTGAAAATCGTATTTAAAGCTCTTAAAATTATTTCTGTATCTGATGCTCACAAATTTTTCTTTGAACTTCAGATTTTTCAGTTCTTCAGATATTTTCTAAAACCCCTTGAAATAATGAAAGCCAAGCTCCTAGAATCTTGCTGACTCCTTGTGTGCTGAGGTCCTTCAGAAATCTGATTTCAGGTCCATGTCCCAAGTGTAAGCCAAGGAAGAATTTTTCTGTATAGCTGCTCAGGACAGCCTCTGGCATGTGTTGCTCATGCACATTTTGAAGCTCGGATATCACCTTGTTTTTCCTTCCAGTAACTTGGAAGTCTTATTGATACAATTGCTAATTATTCCAGACGGGGCCTCTCGATTTATATTGGTGAAAATTTTTAGATATTTTAGTATTGATGTTAAAGCGGAGGAAGAAAATGAATGCCAATTTCTATCTGGAGTGCAGAAACACATTAATTTCCCAGAACTGATGCACAGTCATTTTGAAAATCTTGATGTCTTAAATTTATTCTATTAAATGAATGAAATTCCCTCTATACCCTCCAAAGAAATAGTGTTTAGCCTGAAAAGGAACTGTCTGCTCTTTGTTAGAGTTCCAAGAGTGTTTTATCTTGATCTCCTATGGAAATCTACTGGGTTTGCCCCCTCTGTTCCTTTGTATCTGTAGGGAAATTGAACCAAGTTACACATTTCTTCAAGCTGGTAGTTCACTGGAAAAAGACCAGCCGAAATAAATGCTGCAAGGAAATAAAAGAAGCTGAATCACAGTTTTCTGTTTCAAAAGGCAGCAACCAAATGGCCAGTTAGTGTGGCTCAGCTACAAAAAACTCCATGCTCCATCACACAAACAAAGGACACAAGAGAGCTGGGTAAACTAAGACAAGTACATCAGGAGCATGGATTGGGAACTGAGTGTGTCGCAGTACTGATATTACAAGAGTGAGACAAAACAGAAGTTCTCCCTGGAGGAGGACTCTCTGATGAAAATCTAAAGCAAATCAGAATTCATTAGATTTCATGCTCACAAGAGAAGTCTGATTTCTTTCTTCTTCAAAATAGTATGTGCTCCCATTTCCTTCTTAGCTCCATAATATTATAGTGGCAAGGAAGTGAGAAATCCATTAAAGTACAGTAGCTGAACTGGTTGCTAAGTAGGAATGAGAGTGAGCTCACATCCCTTCTCCTCATCACCCCACAGACAAGAAGTATCCATTTCCACAGGAAAGGTAGCAATTCAACTTTATAGACACTAGGTGAACTGTTTTATTAGCTACACTGTGATTCTTTGCTTTAAGACATGCACACAAGCCAGTGAAATTTTACAAGACAGCATGAACCCAGTGTGACCACTATAGCAAGTTGTGCGAGGTGAGTTCAGGATTTGCCATTTTGTATGTTCCCTATGATATAGGTTTCTTTTTGGAGTAAGCAGAAAGCAAAACACTTGTCAATTATTCATTTTTTACTCTTTGGACTTCAGTGTCCGACTACCTGTAAGTTCGGTGTTCATCTTTAACGTTGTAGTTATCATGGATTACTAATTAATTAATTTTCTCACATCCATTTGATATTTACCATGTATCTATTAACAAAAAAATCCTTATGTACGTGGGGAAGGTTTTGAATGGATTGTACTTTTGCATTTAGTGTTAAGCTGACATATATAAGGAAGGTGGGTCAGGCACCATACTGGAGTAGGCAGAAAGGTGAAACCTGTTTTTTGCTTCCTCAGAGATGGGAATACAACCAGGCTGAATTACAAAATCATGGCATTTACACTTACTTACTTTGTTTTTTTTTAATATATAAGTGCTGGTCTTTTGCAGTCTAACATTAGGCTGGACACGTCTCTGCATAGCCAGTTGCCTGATTATTTTTTTACACATCTGTCACCTTCTTTTCTAGCATGTAACCATACAGTTCAAACCTGATTTTAATCAGTAAAAATAGCTAGTCTTTTACTCCTGTTTTGCAAATGTTAGAGGTCAGATTTTAAAAAGAAATGTGGTTACAGTACTGTCCATCAGTTGGACAGAAAAGGACATTTAAAAACTCTTGCTGTTCTGCTCCTAAACATTCAAATAAACATCAAGCTGATCACTCCACTAATAGTTAAATTTGCAGCTGACTGAGAGTCAGATAGTCCGTGCACATTTGGCCAAGTCAGTCTAATCCAAAAGATAACAGAAATAATAAAACTTTCTTGGTGGGATGTTTCTCGGTTTTGTGATCATATGATTAACACACTAAAAATCAAACACATCTTATTGTTCATTTAGTGGTGTTTACATAAAATAAAAAAATAGAGAAAACACATAAAAATGGCACATCTGTCATCCTTAGACCATAACCTTATTTTTTTAAAAAAGGAGATACATATAATTTTCAATATTTTTATAGTTCTTTTATTCTTTAACTTTTCAGTACCACAGAAACAGCTCGAACTCTGAAAAAGCAGACATATATTGAAAATATGTGATTTTTTTCAGATGGACCTGAATATTATTGTTGCTGAAAACTGATTTTTCCTGTATTGTTTTACTACCAAACCAACTCTAAAGCCTCCAAAAGTAATAAGCATAGCTGGAAACATTCAGATAAACCTGCTGAATGAGGAAGTCACATTTAAACTAGACAAAAGACTTTCCCAGGCTTGCAAGTAAAATAAAATTCAGCAGAATCAAAATCAAGTGGAGGTACCTGAATAGCAACTGTAAGCCAGCTTTGTAAAAAGAAAAAAACAAAACAACCAGATATTTCACAGAGTCAGCTTACAAAACCTATATAGGATGAGACACCAAGTGCACAAAAACCTCATCTACATATGATCTGCAGCTAAGATAAAATATGTAATGATTAAAAAAAATGGTAGATGCTTTGTTAATAGAATTCCAACAAGTTAAGGAAAAAATCACTGTACTTTTAAAGTTCAAGAAGCAAATCTAATGGAAAATGTAATTATTGCATTTACTTCTGGAAGATGGAATTATGATCATCTTTTAAAATACTGATTTCTTTATTTTAAATAATATGTTTTAATGCTTAGTTCAAACAGCTTTTTCTTCAAAACTGTCAGTCTTCTGGACAACCTACATCCTGTTTTGAGTGAATGAAATCTGACTTCTCTGATTTCGGAAAGTTGTATACAGAACTATTAAAATGTGTAAATTAATCTCTGTAAGAACAGAACTTTGCACTATGCACTGGGTGGACAGCTAGAGACCACTCTTCTCACCTTTCACTCTCTGACAGTGCCCAGGACTCAGCCTGTAATTTCCTTATATTATCCAATGTTGGATTTTCTGCTGTCTATTTCTCCAGCCTCCATTCCACATGTGAAACAAAGGTGACTAAGCAACAGGACGTTACTGTATGTAGTAGATGAGTAATTTCACCACCAGTAATTTCTTTACAGCTCCCAAGAGTCTGTAATCAGGTCCTGGTGACTGATTATTGTCCATTGTATCAGATCTTTCAAAAAGCCTCTTCCACTGATGTTCCCACCACTTCCTCAGATTCACCTCATAAAGACAGGTTCCAGTTTGGGAACCTCCTTACTCACCTCACCAATGCTAAGAACTGATGCAGCTTTTCCTTTGAAATCAACTTTTTAAAAAATTATCCCTATATTACCGCTCAGACTCACGAAAACCTTAGCAGACTGCTTGTTCTTTACTCTGTACCTTTCTGGAAGCCTCAGACTCAGCTAAATACAATATCATTTCAACTAATTCTTTTGACTGTAATCCTCATTTTTATTCTTCAGGTAGTATTATGATCTTTGCCCATGTTTTCATTCTTACAAGACTGTTGAATGCAAGTGTTGGCTATGCTCATACAAGATAACACTCATCTATTTACCTTCTGGCAGTTAAATCTTAGAACATGTCCTGTGCACTATCCATGGCTACACGCAGGACTATTGTGTCTCTTCCATGGGATGTTTTTAGAATCATAGAACCATAGAATCACCTAGATTGGAAGAGACCCTCAAGACCATCGAGTCCAACCGTAAGGTAACTCTAGCATTAAACCAGGCTCCTAAGGATCTAATTTATATGCCTTTTAAACATCTCCAGAGATGGTAAGTCAACCACTGCCCTGGGCAGCCTGTTCCAGTGCTTCACAACCCTTTCTGTGAAGAAATTTTTCCTAACATCCAATCTGAACCTTCCCCAGTGCAACTTGAGGCCGTATCTTCTTGTCCTACTACTTGTTACTTTGGAGAAGAGACCAGCACCCTTCGTGCTACAACCTCTTTTCAGATAGTTGCAGAGAGCGAGGTCTCCCCTCAACCTCTTTTTCTCCAAGCTAATCAGCCCCGGTTCCTTCAGCTGTTCCTCATAAGACTTGTGCTCCAGACCCCTCACCAGCCTCATTGCCCTCCTCTGAACTCTCCCGCATCCCAATGTCTTTCTTGTAGCGAGGAGCCCAAAACTGAGCACTGGATTCAAGGTGGGGCCTCTCGAGTACAGTAGGATGATCACTTCCTTAGTCCTGTGGGCCACACTATTCTTGACGCACACCAGGATGTTACTGGCCTTTTTGGCCACCTGGGCACACAGCCATTCTTTCCCAAGCCTGTCTAACTTGCTGTTCCAATAAACTATCATTGTGTCTAATCTCTTCTTCATGACCCAACAAGACTTTGACCCAAACTACACTGCATATTTTTGGAATGCCTAGTTGTACAGGCATTCCATCAACTAAAGAAAACTTTCAAAATCCATCCAAACCACTTGGTCTATGTTTTTAAAAACTTGGTCATATATTGTGTTTAATAAAGTTTATAAAAACTTGGCCATATATTGTGTGTAAAAATGTCTTTTTTTTCAAGCAACTGAGTCCATTCCTACTCACAGTATTCAGTTCATGCTCTCTATTACTACTCTGTTAGCTCTGTGCTGCTCTGTGAGCACAAAATGTTCACCTAAGCTGTGTTTTTAAAGACATTAATGCTTTGCTTGAAAGCAATATATTCTGTTAATGTCTTCTGAGCTTTCTGCAGAGATCTTTGCAATCATTAATGAAATTTGTCTTTTAGATGAGCTAACCCCTTTTTATCTCCAGTGTGATTTTCATAAAATTCTGGCCATTGTATTATAATTAATTTTGTTAGAGATAAACGTGTTGCTGAATGTGAAGTGATTATTTTAATTTGAAGTAATAATTACTTTTAGAAAATTATTTTCTTAGACTAAAAAATAAAATTAGACAGAATTTTAAGTCACACAAGAAACTGCATGCAAATTCACATTGTATGTGTTTCATTCTATAGTATTTATATTAAATATTGTCTGGGTATGATTCAGCAGTCTTATCTGCATTTTAGGATAAAACTCAAGAGCTTAAGCTGCGAGTCAGGAAAATGTAAGCAAGCTCAAGCACAATTCTGCCTTTAAAACTACCTGTCATATACTGTGCAGATTATATACTTCTGGTTATTTAATCTCTTCAGACATATTTGTCAATGGCTAGATAGTTTCTATTGAAGCCCAAAATTTGACCGAATAATCAGAAAATGTACTGTTACATCTGTGATGAAACACAGGTGTCCTATTTTCCATGTCACATGTCTTGGATTTATCAAGATATCATTAGTGGTTCTATAGGGGTTTAGTTTGCTTTCCTTTTTCTTTTTGTAAGAAGGGTGTGATTTGCAGGAAAAGGCCTGCTAAGAAGGCTATGTTTCTAGCAGTTAGATGGAAGTATGGAAGCCTGTTGTAACAGACATTGTAAAAATTAGCCTAGTATAGCATGTACACTCCTAGATGAGCAAGCCCAAATAATTAAAAAAAAAATAAAATACTTTAGCTGTCATGGGTAGTGGAAAGGACTTATTAGTAAAAGACTCCAAACTATGAGAGAAGCAGAGTCTACAGTACTTTTCAAAGAGTTGTCTCTTGCTTTTAACTTAGAGCTTGGTAAATTTGTAGGAAGTATTATCTGATATAGTACTTGCCACCTCCCCAAAAAGATGTCTTCCATTCCGGTAATTTTACATTTCTGGTCCCTAGCAGGTTAACAACAATATGTTTATAATGTATGGCCCTTCTTTAATATTTAGTGACCCTTTAGGAGATAAACATTGCTGGGGGTATTTTAGATATCCCCAGAGCAACACTATGTCCTTCATTGTTTTTTGTTCTAAATATCTACCCTCTTTTTGTGGAGCTGATTCTTAGGAACAGTTATTGTCATCTTTGATAGGCAGATTCCCTACTCTCACATGCTTTTAGCTGACTTATTCGTGAGATGTAACACCTTCTGCCACTTAAAAAGAGTCAGCCACTTGGAAGTGTTATTGCACTATTTCTTCTATTGCAGTCTCCTAATCAAAAACTCCTTTTAGTGTATTTGCAAATTCAAAATTCTTTGGTTTGAAAAGCTACCCACAGGTTGGCTATAAGAATATAAGGCAAAAAAGGATATTGTGACAATGAATCTTACATGTTCCTTGAGCCTGCTTGGTGTTTCTATCACAATTTGTTAGTGGTGTTGCAAACTCATTTTATTGTATGTCCTAAAAACCTGATGACGTGTACATCTGTCTGCAGTATTAAGACTCATAACTAAAAAAAAATACAGCGTGTTTCAAAAAGATGAACCAAATTTAAAATCACTATATCTCTGCAACAAAAACCTGTGCATGAATTAAACTCTTATTACTTGAAAGGGCAGGGGATAGAGTTTCAAATGATTACTGCTAGACACCTCTCTCAGTGCACAAACTGCCCCTAGTCTCAGTCCTTCACAAGATGGTGACCTCATCAAATATAATGCTTTGAAATTGGGTCTATCTTTTTGAAATACTGTGTATTTATTTATTAAATCACTCTAAATAACCTGTAATATATAAACACTGAACCAGCAAACAAAGAAATCTACAAAGAAATCTGTTTCCATTTCAGTGTATGCAATGTGCTAACTACATCTGTCTTCTTTCAGCTGCAGTCCTAACCCTTGTACAAAAATAGAGATCATTAGGATCTAAAATCATGTATAAACAAAAAGTAATTCAAACTGAAGAGTATAGCAAGAAAAGAAAAAAAAAACAACAGCTCTACCTAAATGATGATTATATGCAGAATATATTCAGAATAAATTGTTAGATCTGCTGGTCAACAAGCCTGCCCATTTTTTTGCCATTCATTAACTGACTTTACAAGAAATATCTCCAATTCCTTGAAAAACGTTCCTGGCATTAAAGGTCTCCAGATCACTCTAGATAAATACCTCAATGCAATGAGAATTGCCAGGTGTTACTAAGTTAAATGCAAACAGCATCACTTATAAATGTGAGGAGTAGCACCTAAGAAGGCATTGTCATACAAAGAGAAATACAGAATAAAATATATTAATCATTTGTTTGCAATACTTTGAGAGTGTGTTCTCCTCTTCAGACTGTATTGATGTGTAACTGTTATGTCTTTACCAAGGCAAGTTTTTGAATGCATAGAAATCATAGAAATAGGTCTGTTTTTTCACCTTTGTTTAAAATATTTGACAAGTTTGATGGTGTTCTCTACTTTCACAATTTCCCTGATACTCTTTACTGCATGTCTGGTTAATTTTGCCTGACCCACATACCATCTGAAAATGCTGTAGTAGAAGTTGTCACTGGCTGAGGAAATGTGTCTCCTACGAATAGCAGATATATTTCTCTTTTCTTCTCCTACATAGTCAAAAAACTTTTTTATTAGCTGCTGCAGCACAGAGTTTACTAATGCCAAAATTACAATATACTTTTTCACAAAATAGTTAACACTGGTACTTTCCTAATGGAAAAATAAACTTAATTGATATTTCACTCTTCATGCTGATCAAGGGGAGCACCTTTGAAAACTTGTTGCAGTTGGAATGTCTTCATATGAAAGGCAATAATTAACTTTATTCAATAATGCTGGCTACATTACTTTTCGATAATTTTTCCCAAAAAGGTCTACCTTGAAAGTTTCAGACACAAATTCATTTTTTACTTTGTCCTTCTCAAGTTATTTGTGTATTTAATTGGCACAGAAATAAACTCAGAGACCAGGAACAATTTTAACTAGGCATTTCAGAAAAGTTTGTTTTCTATTTTTAAATTATTTCAGTTCTGGAGTGTATGAGTAAGTAGAGGCAAGATGCTATTTCCAGCAGTCAGTTTGTATGCAACCATTCGGATTTAGAAAGTAAGAATATTTAGTAACATGAATGCAAACCACAATGCACCAGCTGGCCTCAAAGCCAGATAATACCTACAAGCACTTTTAATGTATTACATTGGTTTATTCTGAATGAAGCAGATGGCTCTGTGATTGCTTTACCCTTTGTAATTTCTGAACATATTACAAAAATATCTCAAGAAGAGGAATGGAGACTTTACAAGTTCCACCAGAACCAGAAGTCTCTGAAAACAAATGAAGTATGTTCAAACAAAGCTTCATTCCATATTTCCAAGCCATAAGTGACAGTAGAAAGGAAAAGAACCAGAAAATAACTTACTTTCTGGCAGTAGTTAGTTCCATGGCACTTGATGGTTATTTTTTAATAGTTTTACTTAACTCATTCAGAAAATGTGAACTATGAAACTGTTGTAGGAAAATAGGAAATTAGGATTTTAGGCCTATATCAGTGTTATAAGCTGTGCTGCTAAGGCTGAAAGTCTCAGCTTGTCCCCTGTATAGTCCTTACCCAGAACCACGAGTGTGGTTACCTTATGCTTGCTTTGTACTCTTAGTTAAGACACTGATAAATGCTATTCTTAGGGTTGCTGATTTCTATGCTAGACTGATGAACTATGGATAACAAATGAGAGAGGTGAAACTTCATAAGAAGATAGACCTGCGACCTGATGACCTTTCGTTCGGTACTTGCCAAGAATGAAGAAGTGGAACCCGCAGACCACTGGAACGGAAGGAACCTGAGGGTATTGACAGTGATAGATATCGACAGTGATAGACAGTGATAAATTTTGTTTAGTTGCATAATACCTGTTAGAACCCTATATAATGACTGGTTATACTGCTGTATGATTGTCACTCTCTGAGGAGGTGACCCAACGCTGCTGTTCCTGTGAATCTTCTGCAATAAATACTGCTCAGAGTAACCCACAAGAGTTCGAGTCTCTACCCAGCGCCTACCTACGACCTTTTTTCAGAAACCATATTATTTCAAAATTGGGGAGAACTGTGCACTAGACAAAAAAGACTTTCAGATTGACTGTACCAGAGTTCTCTAAAATACTAAGTGTTTCTTCAGTTTTTTAATAAAATACTGGACTGTCAGAGCTTTAACAAGTTGTTTCAAAATGCCATCCACACCTAGAATTTTGCAAAAGTTCCTGCAGATTTCTCACAGCCCAACATATGTACTGGTAATGCACTGTATTGAAGTTTATATCCTTTGGAAATGAGAAAGCAAGGAGAGAGATTTTCTTTAGTAAATAACAAGTTCAGTGAACATTGAAGATTTGGAACATCTGAAATTTTTCACGAAATTGAATCAAGTGCACTAATGTACTGTTTCAGATAATGAAAAGTAGGGGAGGAAAATATTAAAATTTGTTAATACTCTGAATGATTTTCCTGCTGTTTAATTCTGCCTTACCTGAAGGTCAAACCCATGCAGAGCCTTAGATGTTTCATTGCATCACTCCTATGGGGCAAGGACAACATACATCTAATGAGAGTTTTGCAGGTATCATGCCTTATTTTGATGAGCTTGGCCTACCATATATGACATATGTGGAATGTGTCATTTAACAGAGGATGCTATACATATGTAGCAGACTTACCTCCAGGGAGTCCTAAGGATACCACCTCAGCTTTCAGAAGAGCTCGAACTGTCAATCAAATATGCCTGAGTAGACACAGTCAACAAAAGTATTTGTCATGATTTCCATTTCCTACTGCAAATTGTGGCAAAATTTTCATGTCATACTCCGAGGATTGAAATCACTCAACTCATATATTGAAAGATATATATATTAGATATAAAAATAAATCTGCAATACAGCATACCACTCTGAGCTATTATAGCTTGTCAGTGTAAAGGAAATTGACTGATACTTTCAAGCACTCATTCAGCACACAGTTTAATAGGGCATTGTGTAATGTCTTTCTTCATTAGAAAAGAGGAGGGAAAACAAGTACAGCAAGCAAAAATTATGACTTTCATTTGCAAGTGAGACTCAAGTAATTATGTTTACAGCATGAATTTTAAAATTTTCTTGTTATTCAAAACTTTAGTCTGCTTTTAATTAAGACTTGCATGCTGGTTGTAAAAATACAGCGTATTTGCATAGAAATAACCATGGCAAGCTGAAATCTTAATTTTAAGTCATTTTAATCACTTTTCTGGACTGGTAATTGCATCTAGTTGATACATTTGAAGTGATTCCTTGAAGCAATTGAATATATTCACACCAACTGAAGTTTTCCCTGGTACTGAGAGATCATGTGCACACGATATCTCTGGAAGTGTGTAAATCATATTTTTATCATGGCATAATAATTAACAGAAATTCTTAATCCATATTACTTGAGCCCCAACAAAATGAGTTATAATTACTGCTGTAGGTAAGGTAAATATTTGATGTTGTAGTGGTGAATCAGTTTTAGTCATCTACAAGTCAGCTCATTATATGTATGGCCTTAGCCTTAGTCTTTAGTAATACCATAGATATTAATAACAAAAGCAAGGTCAATTCTACTGCATATGATGTTGTTGCCTTATGCTGCCAGCAGATAACCTAGGAGACAGAGCAAGCAGAATATCTGGCTAATGAACTCCCTTGAGACTGATGCTTTTCATAGGCTGAAAAACAGGACATTGCTGTTAGCAAACTCAGTGCTGAAAAATAGTTAAGAATATATTTTACTGCTAAAATGTGTTTAAAAGGTGATAAAAATAACACTCTTCAACGCAAAGAATCTGTAACAGTTTCTAATTTAAACCAATAATACTTTCGCAAACTGAATACGATACAATAATTGGATTTATTAAGACTTCCTATGAGACTGACTTCCTCTTGAAATTTTCTCAGAAACAAAAAAAAGGGATCTTTCTAAATTACAGAAAAAAAAACCTAAAACAACCAAAAAAACCCACAAAACCAACAAACTGGTGTGAAATAACAAAAAGCTGGTTCAGGAAATCCAGTGCTTCCTAACTGACACTGACATTTTGGGGTCATGTGGAATAAATGTCTAGCAGACCGTACCAGAGTATTTAGAGAAGTTTTATATATTTTATTAAAAATGTGATTTAGTGAGCAAACTTCAGTAATATATGGAACATCCAAAGAATAAGTTAGCTAAGTCCATTGCACTCAGAAATATTAAATCAGCTGTTTTGGAGTGCTCTGAAAACATTTCAGAGGGTGCCTGGTGCAGGACTGATGGGATTTAGAGAATCAGAAGTACTCAGAGGACATATCTGAGTCTGCAAACTTTGCAAGGTTTACAAGTTGCAATGTTTGCATCCCACTGCAATTCCTGCTCTTTAGTTTAATCTTGCAGACAGCTGAGCATTTTGTAGGACTTCTTTACAGATTATTATTTTACAGCTTCTCAGGAAGAGAAAGAACGAAAAATAAGGGGAAACTCATATTGACTCAACTGCTAAATGTGGAGGAGGCAAGGAAAAGAGAGTACTCACAGTACTCACAAGTATCTTCAAATTTGCAATTATAGTTATGAGGACAGGGCTGAAAGATACCAAACTAAAATGATGAATGAAGAAAAGACATTACAGAAATATTAGCAAAAGTATTTACAGTATGCTGGGAAACAGACTTTCAAAAAATATTTACTGCAAAAAAACCCAGATGTTTGTTGGCTTTATCTCCAGAGTGTAAATGTTGTCCTGGAGAAAACTGCCCAGTGGCATTTGCATTCTGCTCATCTTACCTTCCTTACATAGAAAAAGCACTTAACTCTCAAGAAATCAAAACTACTTTCTCCAAAAACTTGCAAGGAATATCTCAAAAAAGCCTGTGAGGTTTCTGGCAGCCTTGTGAGGCTGAAAACTTTGGAGAAATGAATCTGAAGGCAGTACCAAAGGTAGAGATTTAGGAGTGAAGAGGAGACATCCAGGAGTTCACATTTTACAGTTCTTAAAAATCATTAATTGTGCATGGGGATAACAGGATTGTCACTGAGGACAACTGCTAATGCCTGTGTTACCAAAGGATCGAGTATAAGGAAACTGATGAAAGATGTTGGCAGTATTTCATTATCTACTTTCATAATGAAAATGTTTTTTATTTAGGTTTCTTTTAGCATGCACATCAGGGCTAAACTCCGTTTTGCTCTAATGCAAAAAGGCTTTTATTTTTGCTGTTTTTGTTTGTTTGTTTGTTTGTTTGTTTTTATAAATACCACAGATCAAAGTAATCTGGAGAAAAAGGAGCAAGACTGATATTTTGGGAGAAGGAACAAAGAGACACAAAAGCTCACTCTACTATACATATCACAAAAGGGTGGGAACAAGTTGTGATGGTGAATAGACAGAAAATAGGAACCCTTTCCCTCTAAATGGTAGTGCTAGGTGTGACCTGAAGTCCTGTGTTTTGACTTATAACCTCCAGTGTGTTTAGGATGGACCAAACAGAGAAGATCCATGGAAAAGGTGGGGCCAGACCCTGCACACTCCAAATTTCCCCAAAGCCACACCTGGTACAAATTCACACTGGGTGTTCTTACACTGGCTCATCTGAAGCATATAGCTCAACTGACTTGCTCTCACCTAGTTTCCTCACTGAAAAAATGCTGAGCCTTCTTCCCTATCGTCCAAATAAAAGAATCAAACAAAAGAACATGAAATAAGATTTATGCACATTTTCTAATTTTCTAAACATTTTTAGTACATGATAACATGGGCTTGCTGAACCCTGGACATTGAATGTTACCTTTGGGGACTGATCCAGCATGTTGTACAGCAGGAACCACAACTATTGGGCTTCACAGAATCACAGAATGTGAGGAATTGGAAGGGACCTCGAAAGATCATCTTGTCCAATCCCCCTGCTGGAGCAGGAACACCTAGATGAGGTTACTCAGGAAGGTGTCCAGGCAGCTCTTGAATGCCTCCAGAGTAGGGGACTCCACAAGCTCCCTGGGCAACCTGTTCCAATGTTCTGTCACCCTCACTGAGAAGAAGTTTCTTCTCAAATTTAAGTGGAACCTTCAGCAGAAGTACAACTATTAATAAATATGGTAGGCGAAGTTAAAATTATATCATCTGTATTCCAGTTTCAGGGCATTTATGAAAGGTGTAGACAAAAGAGAAGTTTAGGTAACAGGTCTGTGTGTCTTGTGTTTATAGTATGTGGAGACTCAGAATGAGTTGAGGGTATTTGGACACAAACCTCTTCACTAGCTTCTCTTATTCTGAAGGGTAAGATTTATTTTGGGCATGCAACATGTTTCAGTAAATATAGAACTCAGTCCTAAATATTAGCTGGACCATTGCATCCTTCCTTTTTTCTGTGTAGAGCCAAGACACTTAAGAAAATATCTAGAAAGCTTACATTTGAACTGTAAGATGGACTTTATTTAGTTGCTTTCAATAGGAACAGATAATTAAAGAATCTAATTGCTGTACATTACTTCTTTGTCATAAATAAAATAGTGGCACAGCAATTACATTCTTCTGCACTTTCCATAAAGCTCTACATTTTACTTTTCATATGTTTTTTCATTATGTATGAAATAATTTAAGGGAGAAAAAAGAAAACATATATAAGGAGTAACAATTTTCTCACAAGTAACAAGAAAAATGGAAAAGAATTTTGTAATAAAAATGATCCCTTGTTTCATGTTTCAATTGTTACCAACTACAATATAACTAATGCCATAATTTTACAAAGCGTTTTCACTTCATTTTGACATTAGCTCAAAACTGAAGTGACTGTAAATTTCATCGTGTGAAAGTGGTACATATAAAACAATAGTAATGAAAATAATAACTTAAACTTAAAAAAATATCTCCATAGATCTTCATTGCAAATAAATGAAATATGAACTTGAAGTGTTAAATGCAGTTCTTAAACAACGCCTGCCTTTATTTTAATTCTAGGGACTGATATGATATGTAAAATGAGACAAAATGTGCGTTAACTAGCAAGCAGCCTTCTTAATCATTATAGTAGTTACTATTGGCCAGACAAGTACTTATGAAGTATGGCATTGCTGTCGGCAAAACTATTTATCTGTATGACACTATATGTCACTTTTGAACTTCGACTTGACATCCATAAAATCACATTTTCATCAAACTGAAAGATCAAGCTTTCTGTGCTGACTCACTTGGGTCAACATTTTGCAAATGACTGGATTTACCACTTGAACCATAAACCCTTTGTGAATAATTTTGTGCATTGATGTTTGATAGCCTAGGGCACAGATCATAATTTCTGAGCTAAAGAAGAGGTGTCAAAGTAAAATGAAGTTCTGCATACCAGATTACTCATTCCAAAGGGCTTTCTTACATAGTGGTTGGTAAATGTCTTATGAACTGCTATATTAGTTGAATACCCAGACACTGTAAACCACCTAATTCCCCTAAGACTCATTTTTAGTACCTTTCTAGTAGTTCAAGAAGTTAACTACCCTAGAAAACCGAAAGTTTTTAATTCTAATACATTCTTTTCCTGGTGGGAAGCCTCTGGCTTGATTTCCAGGTAGTATTTACAAACTCAGCAGAGATATGAATTTAAGATGAGTGTGCAAAATAGAAAAGCTGTTGTTTGTTTCAATTGACTGGAGTGATTAGTGGTGTTTCATCTGTCTCAGTATCTGCAGCTTAGAGATGGATGAGATGTAGCACACAGCTGGATAGGTGATCTCAACAGAGTGATAGCCTATCGTGCCCTGCATGCCTTGGTTACATATCTGAAAAGCTGGTTGAAAGTTTGCGCAGAACTTTTATAATAAGAAGTTGTACCTAAGCAACTGCAGGTTTTTATCCTTTTTGGACATCCAAAGTTTTTTAGAACAAAGTTCCACTGGAAAATGTTAGTTATCCAGGCCTTCTGAAATGTCTTTCTCAAAACAAAATTGGTCCCACAAGTTTTACCACAGCCCAAGGGAAGATACAAGGGGACTGCCCAGGATTCCTTTTGAAGTCCACACAGATTGATGTTGCAGGATCTCTTGGGATCTTGTTTAGTCCGGAATATCTGCATCGCCCCAGGCAAACACACCTTATCGTTGTCCACAAATGTTCCGTGAATCCAATATTCTAAGAACACCTCCATTAAACTCTTTAAGGAGAGCTATAAGTGCTTCTCACCAGCTCCTGCAGGTAGTGTTTTGTCTGCAGAACAGCAATGACCTCCAATATCTCATCTAGAGCTCTTTGCCAAACAATAGCTACAGGTGCTATTCTAACCACTAGCCCACTTCCCTGGAATGTTCTTGTGTATGCAGTGGTTTCTACACGAGCATGCCAAGTAAATCTAAGCTCAACTTCGATTTCCAGACGTGCACTGTCTTCATGTGTACCACAAAGTTCATACACCCTTATAATGTTGTGCTTTGCATTTGTAGCTAGAACAGTGTTGCTAATACACCAATGTCTTGGCTACTGGTGAGCAGTGCTCACACAGCATCAAGGATATCTCTCCAACCCCTGCCTCCAAGAGCCAATAGACTAGAGATGGACAAGAGCTTGGGATGGGACACAATTGAGACAGTTGACCCAAACTGACCAAAGGGATATTCCGTATCATATGACGTCAGGCCTAGCAACAACAACAACAACAAAAGGGGGGTAAGGAGAGCATTAATTATTAAGGCATTTGTCTTCCAAAGCAACCACTACATGTACAGAGGTCCTACTTCCCAGGAAGTCCATAGATAGTTGTCCATAGATGTAAAGCTAAGGACAAGTGGAGTAAAAAGAAACCAACAGGTCTTTTGAAGGTAGAGCTGGGAACTTATTTGATTTATAAGACTGATCATGATGAAGAGGGAGAAAAACTGGTGAAACAGATTATGTACACCAATTTGGCCTCTGCGAACTATGTCTTTGTCAGGACAGGTGATCTGAAGACACTGTTGTTCAGGACTTTTGTTCTGGCTCCCTTTTTCCCACTCCAGAGACATAACGTTCCTGTATGTCAAATACTTCCAGAGGGCAGAATTGAAGCTATGCAATCCAAGCTTTTAATCAGTGATGGGCCTTTCCTGTGCATGAATGTGAGGTATGCTAAAACTCTTCAAAGAGTACAAAACGGGGTCAAGCAGCTTTTGCAGAAGCTGTTTCCTACCCAGCCATAAACCAAACTTAGATGCTTTTCTCAGCAAAAGTGATTTGTAGGCCTATCATTCAGGCTAGTTGTAACTGGCTGATGAGCAGAAAGGATGATTTCTTCACTGCTGAAATTCCTGAATATTCTTCATCCTTAAAAGGTGCATGCGTTACCTAACACACTTACATTGGCAAGAGTATAGCTGTCAGGTCAAGGAAAGTGAGTCTTTTTGTCACTTGGGAGAATGCATTGAGAGTGTTCTGTGCAGTTTTGGGTACCTTTGTGTTTATATTAATCATAATTATATTGTAAATGACATTAATATTATCATTTAAACCACTAGGCACTTTGTGCTTTTCTATTCCTTCTGAATGCCTCTCTCTCTTTCTCAGATGTAGAGGTTTAGCATTTGCTTTTTGCAGTCTTACAGCTTCCCATTTAATCATATTGAAAGCTGAGGTTTACAACTCTTGTATCAAAGAAGCTTCTGGAATCTCCCTCTTCATTTCTAGTGGTTACATCAGCAACAGCAGAACCCATATCGTGTTGTTGCTTAAAGTTTTTTCCCCACTTAATAGGAAATTCAGTTTTAACACTTGATTCGTTGCCTGGTCAATTAAACATTTGTAGATTCTACAGTAACCTACAGTTTGAACCAAGGTCATAATTTATTCACGGTTGTTTCTCTATTGATTTTCATTTCCTTCTTCCCCCAGTTTGCTGCAGTTTCTTAAAATATTGATCTTCAAGCCAGCTACCTTTGCATGAAAGATTCTTTCTCTCGGTGAAAGCATGCAGACATTGTTGACTGCCATGCTTGACTGAAGCTGATCTGTTGCCTAGGTTATGACATATATCGTCTGTACGTGTTTTATATATGTAGTTTAGGTTATAGGAGGATGATGGTTCCACCTACGATTACCAGTAACAGTCATCACCATTAAAATAATAGACTCTATTCAGTTTGTCAGCAGTAGTCTTTAAATTACTTTGGCTTGAAAATAAAGTACACTCGATCTCTTAGTGCATCATTTGAATGTCCTGTAAACTAACAGTGCTTTGATTTATTTCAGTTATATCCTCAGAAACAGTTTCACATTTCTATTAAAAAAAATGTAATTATCAGTTGCTTCAGGAGCAAGCTATTCTGTAAGATGCCTCCACATCAGCTATTCCTTTCTCTAGGTATATAATAAGGACTATGAAATCAGCAAACTGAGTGCAAGTTTTGTCTCTTGGATGACATAAAATTGCAGCTTTTTTCTCACTGGTTACATTAATAACAGTTACATAATATTGTAGTCTTCATTTGTCTAAAATCCTGACCTTTAACTGAGTAATCAAAGATTTATTTTTACCTGTAGTGTTCAGCCTGGAGCTTCTGTATTCAGACAATTTCCCCAGTATTTCTAAATTAAAATCTCATCACAGTTGTTGTCTACTTTTCCTCCACAGTAAATAAGATATGACAGAATCATATGTTGTCAGGGGGATTTAAGAAACCACAGAAACCTTCACAGCAGTAAGCTGAGGTGTGAAAGTGAAGTGCACTTCCTATTGCGCTTGATGGAGCCACACAGCAACACTCCTTGTACCTACTAATGAAAGTCATTATTTTATTGTAAATTCAGTCTCTAGCTTACTGCATTATAACTTCCCAATCTAGACAATCTCTTATAGATACATTTACTAACTAGTACTATTATGCTACCCCTAGCATATTTGAGGCCTTCACTGAAAACTGAACTTTTTTGTTACATGAAAAAAGTTAAAATACGCATGGGATACAAACTCATTTGGATTTGGGACATGAAAAATATCAGTGGATGAGAATTTCTGCAGTTTCATTACAAAGCAAACAAGCTTGGATTTTATTTTGGGCTGGTCTGAAACTGCCAGAAGGTGCTTTGCCAGGATCACAGCCTCTGCTCGGACTAGACAGACACATTAAGGAAACTGCAACAACAGGTCAGGGTGACTGGGCAGGGAGCAGGATGGAGGGACCCACACCTCAGCAATGTGTATGTGACTTGTGGGTACATTCGCACTGTGTGCAAATTGCTGGGAGACTGAGGCTCATGCAGACCTGCAGCACCCACCTCTGCCTAGGAGAGTGTGCAAGGGGGGAACCCACACACTAGGATGTGTAACCCACACTGCTGGGAGGCGTAACTGTGACTATTTATTGGGATTAGAAGGGTATTTAGAAATTCATAGACATGTATTAACTTTCTTTAGTTTTTTTGCCTCTTGTATTATGGTTTACTGCTTGCACTGCAAATATTGATCTTGCTTACATAGTTCACTGATTGCTGGTTAATCACATGTTGTTGATAAATCAATAAACCACTCTGATTGTGATTTGATTTAAACTATGTGAATTGAGTGGTTTTTGCCTGAGACAGACATCAGGTGTTTGTGATTAACAGGCCAGCTGCATCCTGCTGCTTACTTGCTTTAAAGAAACAAATGGTTCCTGGCTAGGGCAGGAGCTGGACTCTTTAATATAGCTTTCTGCTCAGTTCTCATTTAAACTATTTGTTACAGCAAGAATTTGTAAAACTGCTGACTTGTCACTAGTCATTCTATATCCAGAAGAGAAATAAGCACAAATGCAGCTTATGAAGGTGAATAAACATAATTTTGGAGTCATTACATGCTTTTGCATGGAGGAAGACCTGCAAAGTAATGAGGTCAGATCGAGTCATATCTTGATATCCTGCATAATGTATATATGTGTATATAAATTCAATATAATATTTCTGTGTTAATTCAGACAGAAAGTTTTCTTCCCTTTACAGTGTACTTGGCTGTTGTCTGAAAAAATAAGTTTGTTCACAGATAAAATATGTATATACATATAATTCTAGGCTATATTAAAGTTTGCTGAATGTAATGAATGATAGTGTTTTCTGTCAGACTGAAAGAAAGCGGTACTCAATAAGCACCGCTTGTTTTAGTATAGTAAGCATAAGGTACTTAATAATTTGGTATTCTCCATAGGGTGACTTCTCAGGTAGCCAGGCACATCTTTCCTCTCTGATTCCCCATCCAGACCATCATGATTAGAACAAAATAAAACAAGGCCATAGCCAAGTGGCCCCTTTTTCAGTCTTCTGGGTGATCTCTGTCCTGAATGACAGATGTAACCAAATTAATGTAAACAAGTTTCATCTGTCATTTTCAGTATTCCCATGCATCATGAAATCTTTTCTTTTGTTGATAACTTTTAGAAGAGTGGTTGTAGAGAAAGGCCAGGTCAGGACAGGGTCCCAAACACGCATCCCTGTTGTTCCAGCTGCAGTTCCCCTCTGGGTGCCCAGGCAGTGCAAGCAATGAAGCTGCTGGGTGGACAGCAGAGGGGGAAAATCAGAGGAGGCAAAGTAGTAGAGAGACAGGAGGGACTGGAGAGAGAATTAGAGGAGGAAGGAAATGGCTTTTGGGCCTGCAATTGCAACCAAGGAGACAGCAGGGAGGCTGAAATACGGCTTTTTTAGGAACACAGAAACTGGGAACTGAAAGTGGGGCAAAATTTAATAAAAGAGAACAAATGAAACAGGGAAGGAAATTCCCTGGATAACAGAAGCTCTGACATAGCAGAAAATTCTGAGCATTAACTGCATGCAAATGATGACACTAATCTTAAACCAGAAACACTGAAAATAAAGAACATAGTATTTAATCTGATCCTTAAGTCATTTGCTTCATTTCATACAGGAACTCTGTAGCTATCAGAGGAAAAACATCCAGAACTGCAAGGCAGTATTCATCTGCCCTCCTCTGGCTACTCTTTCCAAAACTCTTTCTTAATTCTGTACGTGTCTTCCAACTTTTGCTGAAGATGAAACAAGAATATTTTAGAGAATAACTATGTAATCCTCAAGGTTCAAGTCAGCCAGCACACTAGTTAAAGGAGCAACTATGCAAAAAATAATTTGTGATCATGTAATAATAGGCTGCATCCTGATGTGTATAATCTGCTGAGAAAATTATGCTATCTGAGGACTTTCATGCCTTTCAAAAGCTTCACTTTGCAACCTTAAAAATTTATTTTCTTATTGGGAACTTTTGTGTGTGAGTTAAATATATGTGTTATCCCAGAAGCTCCGAAGTGTTTACAACATAAAAGGACAACTGCTGGTACAAGGATGTATCACAAAAGTAGAAGTCAAGCATATGCTGATAGTCCCTTTTCCCCCCACTTTTAAAGTATTGGCCAGCTGGCAGCTGTCAGGGCACCTTTACAGGGCAATAGATGTCTTACCAGGGTTACTGCTGACAATGCAGAAAGGAGGCAGCAGATGATACCTCAGAGGCACAAGTAACTAAATTGCAAGGAGCAAGGCAGGCAAACCAGGTTAACTAATAGAAAATAAAAGGAGCAGAATCCTAAAACAGTTGCAATGGTCCTTGAGGATGAGGACAAGGGCTTTGACCTTGATGCTGTGGAATAAGAAAAGCAAGCACTTCATCACCCACACAGCATCTTAAGCAGATATTCTGGTCTTCACGCAGATGTTCATACAGTCTGACAATTCAGTTAGCATTTTGATTAATAAAACATTTTATGAAGAATCAGTTGTATCTCCAAGTTCTCATCTTTTATGTAGGTTTTAATTACTTATTAAACACTCGCAGACTTGCTTGGACTATACATGCTGAAAAAATAATATGGCCTTTCTGAAATGTATCATTAAAAAATATTTTTGCACAAAATTTCCCATCAGACAGAAGCACAGGAACCATCTATTAGTTCAATGTAGTGTTAACATCCTAGAGTAGTTTGAATTTTCATTTTCCAGAGGTACTAGTTTCCCCAACTTAAGCACAACCTTCCTAAAACTTTCCTTCAAAAATTGCTTGTGACAGGAAAGAAAAAAATTTTCCTCAAGAATTATCCGACCTTACTATTTCCTAGAACTAGAAAGAGCTCTTTATCCCCTGGTGGTACCATGCTGTTGTACAGAAGATCAGCACTGTGACAAGTCTCTAAGCAATCAGGTTAGGAGATGGGCAGGTAGGCTTCCTACTAATCTCCAAAAAGTCTCCACCCAGACTCTACCTACACCAACACATACACAAAGGCCAAGTCTTTGTGATCAGCCAAATAAGTGCTCACAAATGTACCCAATGCAACATTTATCTGTCTCCTGGCCCCTGGTATGCCAGGGAGTAGCAGGTCACCCTTTGATCCCAGGGTTAATTCATACTGTGAAACAAACCCAAAGGTTTATTGAACAGAAGACTCACAAAGAGGGGTAGAGGCTTCAGGATTTAATACAGCTCTGAACCTTTAATGATCAAGCAATTATATCAATGTTGTATTTCTGTAGTCTAGTAGTTTCCAACATTTTAAATCTATATTTAATAAAATATTTATTCACATCAGTATTGTACAGGTTTGCCTCTTATAGCTAAGATCAGAATTTCAGGGAACATCACTACCATTTTACAGAAGTCTACAAGTCAGGTAAAAAACTGATAATTGTCACTATCAGCAGCTGAGACCTTTGAACACCTTCAGGACTTGGCTTCCAATTTCTATCAGGATAGAATGCATCACCAACACCTGTTTAAATGGAATATGTGCCTTTCTATATGACTAATACAAAAATGTTTGACACTTAGCAGTTTTATAATAAACTGCATTTTTTTATTGAAGAAATTGATTGGAAGAGCCTAATGTTAGTGCTGGCAAGGTTAGAGGTGCCAAATAATGATGAAGCACACAGCTGGCATCACCCTCAGGGTCCTCTGGCACACAGCAACACTTAAAATGTGCCCTGGCACATGTCTAATGACTTATTTTCATTGGGCACATTAAATAACGTGCTGAGCCTGCAAAGTGAGTGGAGCCTGTGGATACAAGAGAGTTAGTACAAGCCTTTGCAAATTTATGATTGCATATCCATGTATGTACTGAAATAAATGAATATCTAGCCAGGGACAAAAAAGTGGATCCTTGGGAATAGATTTCTGAGTATAAAATAATAATTATGCACAGTATAAATGTCATCTTCTGATCTAGATATAACACTGTAGTGATTTCTCCTTTTACATATGAAATCATTTTAAATGGTCAATCATTGATGCCCAACAATGAAGCTCCAAGGCAAAAGTGATTTTCAGAAAATGCAATATAGAAAAAACTATTAGATCTTCCATTTTTTTTGGTAAATAAAAGTGTAGGGAAAACTCTTTGTGAAATTTAAGCCAATATTTCATCAAATGTATTAGTCAATTTTGTTTAATATTTTTTAATGTACATGTTGCTTTTGTGCCTAGAATTTGCATGTGCACTATAGCTGATGCTGATTGGGAGTGTGATAAAACAGCATTTTACATCTTTCATTGCTTGGATTCAAGATCCATGTTTCTCAATAAGCACTGTTTTAATCCAAGAGAACATATATTTGATAAATCTTTCTCTTTAAAAAGATTCACTTTCTGATTTTTCTAGTTCAGAAAAAAAATGTCTAAGAAATACTCAAGGATGCACTATTCAGACATTTTTTCAGGCTTCAATTACAAGAATTACCAATAAAATTGCAATAAAATCTGTGGATTTGGAATCAAAGGTTCTTCAATAGGTTCAGAACAAATACACCATTAGTCCGGAAATGAAAAATGACTCAATAAGAGTATATCACACCACCATCTTTGATGCTAAACTAATAGTAGAAAGGGTTTAGGAAATGAGAAACAGTAACACAGTTTTAATATTTTAGCATGCTCTCATCTCATTTAGTAAGTATATATGAGCCATTTGTACCTTCTTTACTGTGATCAATCCAGCTTTTACAGTGATTCTGTTATGATCATCAACAGTCTATTTCTCTCCAATGTAAAATTGCAGAGCCTGCTTTATTTCTTTTATAAATATTAACTGACACAATATAACTTTCCTAGAGATAACCTGATCACATTTTTGCTGTAAAGCACAGTAGTAACCTCAGGGGTATATTTTCTTAGCAACAAACACAGAGAAATTCAAGAACAGCTTATTCGTTTGTATAATTTATTGAGTAAAGCTTTCTTTTCAGCTCAATAAAAATGATGTATACTAATATCTTACCTTGTAATTAAACCAAAGAAGCAAACATAATTGTACAAATCTTATAAACCCACATTACTGATTTTCTCAGATGTTTTATCCTCTCTTTGTTTATTTGTTGAGCTGTTTCCTTAATTATTAGATTTTTATTAACTATCATTTCTCATTAATTTGTTATGCAAAATTATGTTTTTGAGCACATCAGGGTTTTTCTTTGGTATTTTTATTAAACTGTTTTCTTCCTGCATAGCTAGACTACATTTTTTACACAAATATAATTCCTAATTCAGATGATTTCTAGAATGGGTGAATAATGTTCAATAGCTGTATTAATTAAAGTTTGCCTCTCAGTTCATAAACTGTCTGTAGAAGGCTGCAAAATATATGTAAATATATGTAAAAGATACATTTATTTTAAACTATATATCCAGTTTCTCTGTATGATTTTTATGTGATTCTTTTGTAAATAGCTTGTTAAAAATATTATCAAACCGGGCAATTTTGATTAGTAACAACCACATAGCATATTTCTGTTATTTGATTTGATTAATTTTACTTCTGCATTTGGTTTTCCAACGTAAATATACATTTTTTTCATTCAAAATTATTTTCTATCAATCATTTTCATTAAAAAAGTTCAAAAACTTTTATCGAACAGTATGTATACATATACACATATATATAAAATGCATTTAGCCTGGTTGTGTTGTAGAACATCTATGAACAGACTAAATTTCCTAACTCTAATTCATTAGAAAGAAAAAAATATTTTGATGGCTTATGAATCAAAGGTTTTCTTGTAAAGCCTTCCTTGTGATTGATTAAATAGCAAATAGAAAAATGTGATAATCCTGTTTAAATGTGGGGTTTTTTTCCACTTCAATTATTACTTGGATTTACAAACTTAAATTAATACCTTAGCTTGAAGTACTTTCTTTATCATCTTTAATGAGGTGGGCTACATATTTGTAATCTTAGTTTATTGTACCAGTTCATGCAATGCACAGAAAACTCTGCAGAAAAGCACCCATGAGAAAGAGGAATGTCATGACCTTCTTACAAGAGTATATTCAGATTACTTAATCAGTTTTTCCATTTCTGTTACAGTTTGCCTGTTAGCATTCCACTCAGTACCACCAGCTGGCTCTCAGAAACACCCTCCTATATTCTGAAAGTGTTGCTCTACCAGCTCTGGCAAGGGGTATTCCCCAGTAGAGAGTAGCTTCCTTGTTTAATCTACGGAAGTGGCAAAAAAGTAATACCATCCTGGGTCTTGAGAGCTCTTGGATGTTAGTTCTACTTCACTCAGATAACTGAGGAATCTTCTTTTGAGGATCAAAAATAGCAAAACTAATTTCATGTTAGAATTTATGTTCCCTTTTAAGTATGTTTAACTTTTTTAGTATCAAAAAAGAAAAAATCCACTTACTCTTGTCTTTTTTTTTTGCCATTCTGTTGTAACATACCACCCAAGTTCCAGCTACTATGTCTTCATCTGTTTTATCTGACAAGCCATATATAAAGATTCAGTTCAGTGTTTACCACAGTACAAAAGTTATAAAGCCCTAAAAAATGTGGTTTCAAGTATAATAGAAATGGTGACATACCCTAACGTAGTGTGGCAGTAACAACACTGCTATAATATAAAAGGTTACTAAGACATATTGACAGTCAAGGCTGCTTGCACTGCTATGATTGCTCTTTTTATAGACATGGTAATGCAGCCTAGCTCCTGAGAATCACATGTTGGCAAATGAGGGTATAGTAGTGAGGAAATATTCTTCCACATGAAAAAACTTTTTTTTTTCTCTCTCTCTCTCTCTCTCTTTATTTAAGGGGGTGATTTATCTTAAACCACTGATAATTACTGAGCTGAAAGTCTAGGAGAAGCAACCTGTCAGTTCAATCAGTTTATAGTTAGAGTTCTCATTCTGGAAAGAAAAGTGCTATTGACAGTGCTAAAATGTTGTTTCTGCAAAGGCTAAAAACAATCAAAGGTGAAGAGTGCCAAGGTGTCTTTTCTCCAGAAACAGAGAAGGTACTGCTAGGATATGTGATGCTGGAATAAAAAGTGCTGCTAACATAGAAAGAGGATACTATACTTTAAATATCAGCACTATGTTCACTGAGAATAGAATAAGAAAAGTATAAGTGGGAAAAAGACAGATGTAAAAATCAGTTCTTATATCTCTTGCTACTGAAATACAATTTTCAAGGGTGCTTCCACCTAAAGATTACCTAAAGTAACGTAAATAGTCATGTGACAACTGAAATTAAAATAATGATAATAAAATAGTATAATTATGCAGGTACTGGATGGAAAGAGAGAAGATGAGAAAGAAAGGTACCAAACAGTTGAGTATTTCAACAAACATTTTAACATTTGAAGTATGTAAAGCCTCTAAGACCATCTGTCCACTGCTAAATAAAGGCGACATCAAGTAGCCCAGAAAGTTACATTCATGCTGCACAGTGCTGGCTCCTGTGTACCATATGGGTCCATGATTCTGCTTCTGAATCTCATTTCTGCTTTTTCCTAAGTTTAAAGGTCTGAAATGTTATAAAGGTTACATTACAGATTCTCACAGTGATGTTTTAGCAGTGTGAAACTGGTGATCCTTGGTTTTGGATGTGGTGTGCTTTTTTTTATTCCACTAAATTGTGTGTTAAGAGAATATAGAGTTGTCTGAGAAACACCTGGAACAGTTTTGGAGACCTGTTCTGAGAGGGAAGGAAGCAATACCTCAGTCAGGCTCCTGCATATTGATTTTGGGAATGGTCCCTCATGCATAAAATTCCCCAACCCTTGCCCAGCCACCTCTCAGAAAGTGCTAATTGGCCTGAGTTATTATCATGCCAGTTGTATGCTAACTATTCAGCACCACACATACTCACCGTCCAGTACCCTAGCTCATTCCTTCTCCAGTTTAGCAAGCAAGACATAACTAAAGCCTAAAGATGTGACTATGGTTCCAAGAATGTTATTAATGGAATAACTGGCACGCGATCCAGGAATAATTATTTAATTGTTTTTCTCCTCACCTCCAGAACTTTACTTTTTTCTGCAAAGTTTTTATCTTGTTTTATACAGCATCTTGCCAAACAAAATTTCACAACCTACTCTCCTATTCTGTCATTATCTCTCCTTCAAGCTGTGGCTGTCTTTTGAGGTTCTGATCATCATTATCTTTCAAGACCTTAAGGAATATTCATTGGTATTAGAAATGTACATTAGTTTTTATTTGCCAGTCACTGAGAAGACTGCCATCAATACTGAAATTATGTCATCCAGCAAACACACAAATTGTCAAGAGTAGGAAGTCCTGAGCAGCAAGGCTTCAGCTGTGTCACTTCTGTTATCACAGATGGGTCTGAGACTTTTTTAATTTCTAAGCTTCCTTACAGCAAGCACTAGTCACTACTTCCAAGGTGAGGACACAACAGCAGGATATACAGGGGATTATTTATTTGGTAAGTAATTTTATCTTCCAAAACACAACAAACATGGTGAAAAATGAATGTAAGTCTGCAATGTAACACAGCTGAGTAGCAGCACTTATAAGCATTTTATGTGGAGCTATCAGTTCTTCTTCCAGAATTTGACGAGATCATGCTGAACCAAATCCGTAGAGCGAAGGATATTGCCTCTCTACAGCTCTAAAGCTCTGTCAGTGCACGCCAAAGCTGGTGCTAGCTCATTTTTAGTGTTGTAAACACCTGTGAATTCATGAACTTGTGGTAATGAATTGCAAAATGGAAGTTGCACAGAATGATATTGACAGCACAAGAGATGTCTAAAATAATTTTCAATGGCTCTTATACATTCTCCTTTTTCTCCCTATTTCCTCCTTAAGGATAAGGCTATAAATCACGATTTTCTTCTGCAAGACAACACTATTCAGGGTTTTTTCACAAGCCGTCTAGCCAAAAGCAGATACAGCCAGATGGGCTGACTTGTGAAAAGAGAACTTGAAGGGGAGTTTTACAGACTATTACTAATTGCCCTCATGAGGCTTTTATGTTCTTACTCAAGGCCCATCTTTGAGAAAAACTAACAAGTATAAACCCATGTTACGTGACTGACAAAGACCAAAAAAAATGAACAGGTGTTAACTGGAAAATAAAATGAGCTTGCTGAAGAGCAGAACTGGAAAAAGCATTCTGGTCATGCAACATGGAAAAGAGTCAGGGCATGGTGAATGGAGAGCCAACAGCAGGAAAGACAATATTTGAATCATCAGAGTTGATGGAAAAAGACTAAATTTACCAGTACACCGGAGTTTTCTACAATTTCAATGTGGTTTTATTCCAGTTACAGACAAAGCACATTGTCTACAATTTCCTGAGTACTAGGAGTATGAAAGAAAGGAATAGACTGTGAAATTCTTGAAAAACAAGCAGCTGCTGATGACAGGAGAGCCTTCTCCTCACTGAAAGCTGGGCAGCATGATGAGTCACTGAGGAGACAGCAGATCCTACCAAGTGTGCATGACAAAGCTGTCAAAGAGCTGCATATCCTGGAGCCCAGTGGGTTGCTGTGGAAAACCTCCTTATGAAACAACTAATGGTCTCTGAACCTAATAAACAAAAAACAATTATCAAATATTATACTTCTGAAGTCACAAGACTAAAATTAACTTTTAAAAGACTTACACTGAAAAATTCTTCATGAACACTTACCAAAATTTTAAACTGTTGTTTCTCATTTTAAAGGCAAAATGGCCTTTTCCTTTAACAGAAGCACCAATACCATTGCAAAATGGTAAGTTGACTAAGGTTTATTCATACTCTTGTGTTTTTGTGTTCAGATGGAGCAAAGACTTGGGCAGTTGAGCTATAATTCAAGCTTTTTTCCTACCTAGATCTGCTGAACTTCCCCCTCAACTTTAACATATAAGCACATATGTCTTTATTTCTATATGCACACAGACACACACACACTGTCATTGCTTTAATTCCAGTTGGAATATCTTATTCAATCTACTTTTTTTTTTTTTTTCTTCTCTATAAGTACTGAGTTACCCAAATTACCATTTTCTTCTTACTTTCAAGATTTACATCTTTTGGGAGCTTTCTTCTGTTTACTTTCTTTTTATTTGCAATTAGTACCAACATAGTCTGTAGAATTAATTTGTCTTAGCAATGTCATTATGAGACATGCACTTAAAATGAAATTAAGTACTGTTATAATTTACGGAGGAGTCTGAACCTTCCTGTTTAATACCAGTACCAGTGAAGTCAAAAGACCTTTATTGAAAGCAGATAGGTCCTGTTGTGTTCTATTGCAGATTTAAATCAAGTAGCTCCTTTGAAGTGAAGGATTTATATCAGCATAAAATCAATATAAGAATCAAACTCCAAGCCTATAAAATGTAAATGGTGTACAAAATTGACACGAGTTATTTAACTCCATTGATTTCTTGGTAGACAATCTGTGAGGTATGGATGGGAAACATTTTTTCTATGGATATAGTCTTGAAATGTCACCTGCTGATCTTGGCTTTCTGTTTGTTTTTGTTTTTTTTTACTTTGGCAGCAGGTGAAACATGGCTGATGTTGAGCTCATCATTGTGAACTGTGGCTAAACTAGCACATATCAGATCATTAGCTCACCTCACTATCCAGTTAAAATATTAGTCCTGAGAGAGACTCAGCATTTTCAGATTTCTTACCTGCTTGTCAGGTAAACTAGCCAACTGAAGTAAAATGGTATCACTTAAGCTCCTGTACTGCATCTGTTTTAAAGCTTCCTCCAATGCCTCAGCCATTGCAGTTTTGTGTTGAATTATGGGTACATTTTTGGATGGTACATTTTGGGAAAGATATTGAATGAGACTTTTCAACAAGCTTATATTACTCCATAGCATGGTAGATGCAAGACAGGAACATCATTTCAAACTGGTTAAACGAGGTGTGCAACTACTTTCTCCATGGTAATGATGCACTGCCAAACAGGGGGTCTGGTGTATAATAAACCTGTCTGATGTGTGACAGCTCTGAATGGATTGGATCCATCTTTAGTCACCCAATAATTACTTTTAAGGCTTTTACTAGTAAGGAAAGAATAATTAACATCTCAGGCTTTATTTTGTTGCCCATGAATAGGTTTCTAACACCACTCAATATGCCTTAGGCTAATCCAACTGGATAGCCAAAAGTATAAATAACTTTTGGGCCTGGGGTTATATCTGCCAGCCTTATATTGATGTATCTCAGATACAGAAAGGTATCTACTGGAAAAGGTACTAAATCCTTATTTTTAAATGACTGGATCAGACCCACCCACTATGGAATGCATGCCATGTCTTTCTCTAACTGGAATTGAATAAGTAAATCACCCTTCTCAGGTGATTGTTTCTTGTTACTGACTGCACCTGCTTTTCTTTTTCTACATGACATTCAGACAGCCTAGAAATATAAGGTGATTCCTCTCATTGTTTCTAGAATGAGGTCTTTGAAAACCTGTTTTTTATTCATAAGTCATCTTGCTTTTAGATTATGCACTTGGAATTAAGGAGAAAAGATCATAAACTCTTAAACCAGTGGGAACACAACATTGGGATGCAGAGAGCATCCTGATGCAGTTCCTCTTCCTTACCCTTTCTCAGTTTCTCTGCTAACAGTTCTTCTACTTGCAAGATGAGAAACCAACACTCCCCTTTTAGACTTATGACTGGAAAAAGATGTGCAGGAGCTAAGTACTAGTATTGGTACAGACTTGCTCAGACTTGTAGAAGTGGAATTACTACAACCAGTAACTCATTAAACCACACCAAAACAAGATGTAATCATCCATTTCTGTACAAAGAAATTGATGTGGATTAAATATTTTTTGGCACACTTTCTCGGGCAAATATGGCCTTCTATGTTACAATGTGTTTTATTTTAAAATAAGGTGACTTTGTACAGCAGGGACTCTTGGCAGATTTAAATGGAAGTGGGGATGAGCAAAGAAATCCTGGCATTAGCACTAGCTGGTTAAGTGCAAGCTCCTGGGTCACATGGCATGGATACAGGCAAACATCTATATAGTTCCTTCCTTCCATCATTCAGATGAAGGCTGCATTTGCCCCCAGTGGCAGATAATTACAGGATGAGATCCTTTAAACATTGGTTTTGTACATTTCTCTGTGTAGAGAAGATCTTATGGAGATACAAATGATTTCTGAACCTAAGTAAGACTTCTCAATTAAAAAAAAAAAAAAAAAAGAGAAAGAAAGAAAAAAAAAAAGGAAAAAATATTATCAAATGAGAGGTCATTCTAAGGTTAAAGTGTAGAGTAGTGCCGACTAGCACCCTGTTCTGTTCTGATAATGAATTTTCCCAGGGAAAACAAATGACACAGTTTCTAATTGTTATGAGTGGAATACATAAGCTCCTATACTTCCCAGCAGCTAGGTCTGCTGAGCACTACAGTGCCTGTTATGTTTCTAGCTGCCTTAAGGAATAACATTGAGCATGAATTTAAGAAGAGGGAAAGCAATGAAAAATGTATAAACTCATTCTTTATAAAAAAGAGTTTATCTCTGCTAGAAGGATGGTTCATATGCAGACAAAATATGAGAGGAACAAAATATGAGTAATTTTTTACAACATTAAGCCCTATCTCCTTCTACTGTAGGTAATCAGCTTGTAAAACCTGATACATAAATCCATTAGTCACTCAAATGTAGGCAGGAAATACCTACCTAAACATGAATATGCTAAAGCTTCTACAGGACTGGTGGTATACATTTACTATATGAATGAACTTTCAATTTGACACTTGAAAAAGCACAGGGAAAAAAATCAATGTTTAAAGACTTTAGTACCAGAAGTCATTTTTTTATCCATCTTGACGCTATAGACACTGGTGTGAAGGTATAGAAAATCAGACCTATCCATAACTCAGCTGTGACAGAAACTCAGTGCTGAGAGAATGTGGTTTCCACAGAACATACTGTTTTTATAAACTGTATAGGCAACTAAAGTTGAAGGAAGTTTTTTGCTTCATTACCTCAGCAGTTGTGATCTGACCTTTTGGCTGCAGTTGGTAAAAAATCCTTTGTTCTCCTTTGCATAACACGAATTAACGTTTTTTCAAAACTCCATGAACTCAAGCTATGTGAATGCTTAGTAGTTTGCAAATAGTTTTTCAATGTCACATTTCTATAACGGTGTTATAGAACAAAACTAATTGCTTTCTGTAGTGGATGCAATTCTACTCACAGCAAGATAAATTGGATTTCTAAACTGCAATTTCCATTGTGTTACCTCCATGTATCATGAGTTATCCTGATGTGCACAGCAGTGGGCCTACTTACTTATACACTGACCTACAGGTTTATGCAGAATGCATCATCTTGTTTTGCTCTCAAAAAACCAGAGGGAATCTTAAAGTCTAACTGCAGACTGCCATCTGTTGGAGGGGTTTAATGAGCATACTCACATTTAATCAGGTGCTACCTGGAAGAGTAGAAAGCATGACTGCTGTTCATGGATCTAAGGACCATTCCAGATAAGCCAGTGCAATGCTGGATCTCTGTTTTGGCTACCAGGACAATTAAACTATCAGACTTCTTTCACTTTGGTTCTCTAACTGGAAGAACAATTTTTTTTTTTTTTATTTAGAACAGTAACTCCTAACATTAAAAATATATATAAAGCTAATTATCAGTTTCTGTGTTTCACAAGCTTATACTGTAATTGAAAGAAAGGAAGAAGGAAGAGGAAGAAAGAAGACCCCGCTGGTGTAAGAAGGCAAGAGGACAAATAAAAGGAATGAAACCAACTGACTTTGCTAAGCCTAGAGTGTTGTAATCAGTGGCACAAAATTTAGCTGGAGGCCAGAGATTAATGGCGTGCCCCAGGGGTACCAGTGACAGAGGTATCAGGAACCATACTGTTGAACTTCTTCATTAACAACCCAGAAGATGGAACCAAGTAAAATTTCAGTGAGTTCTCAGATGATATAACACTGAAAGAAGGGGCTGATACACCAGAGGGTCATGCTCGCATTCAGAGAGACATTGTGAGCCTAGAGAAATGGGCAGAGTAAACCCATCGAGTTCAACAAAAGGAAATGTGGACTCCTGCATCTGGAGAGGAATAACCTCAAGTACCAGCACAGGCTGGCTCCAACCAGCTGGAAAACTGCTTGGCAGAAAATGCCCTGGTCATCCTGGCTGACACCAAGTTGTACGTGAGCCAGTCTAGTACCGTTGCATCAAACAGCCTCCTCAGCTCCAATAGGAAGAGCATTGCCATCAGGCAGAGAGGTGATTCTTCATCTCTGCTCAGCACTGTGAGACTCACCTGAAGTGCTGTGTCCAGTTCTGAGCTCCCAGCACAAGAGAGACGGGGACATATTGGAGCGACATGCTGTGCTTTAGTTTCAGCTTTCCATTTTAAACAACCGAAAGGAAGCAACTACTCTGGATATGAAGCAGAACTGCTTGACTCAAAGGGTCAAAGGGCCTCAAAGATGACAACAGGTTTGGAGCGACTGTCATATGAAAAAAAGGCTGAGAGAGCTGGGACTGTTCAGCCAGAGGAAGAGAAGGCTTCAGGGGGATCTTATCAATGTTTGTAAATATCTGGTGGAGTGGAGTAAAGAAGATGGAGTCAAGCTCCTCACAGTGGTGCTGATACTCAAAATCCCACTTGACACATCCCTGAGCAACCTGCTCCAGCTGCCCCAGCTCTGAGAACGGGGTTAGACTGGGAACACCCAGAGGTCTCTTCTAACCTCAACAATTCAGCCATCCTGTAAAAATGGCTATACTGAAAATCCGAATGGTGGCAGCTCTTTCCTTAGGAGCAAGTGTTTTGACAGATTAAGGCTGCAATATCACAATTCTAGAAGCATGTGATTAGTTCAACACTGAACTAAAATACACTGCATCTGATTATGTGCAGTAAGAGACATCTCAGAGATTTGAATTCAATCCCGTGGTCTGAAAAATGTATGTGAACAGTATAATTCAGACTATGATTTACAGTTAAACTAACGTACCAAGAGACTGTGAGATTCCATTTCTATTTAAAGCAAACCACTGTCATGTATAATGCAGAAGTGTTATTTTGAGCCCTCATATTAAGAAATTGTTGAAGGATCAGATGGCTCAAAGGATTATCAGCAAGTAAAAGGACTCTTAATTGTCCTGGATGACACTGAACAAATTTCCTTATCATTTCATATATAGGTGTTAAAGTCAAAAATGGCTTGAAAATCTCAGACTGTGTCAACACTGGCCAAAACCTTAAAATAACTCTAGTGTAGAATGTGTGAATATCAGAGCTTATTCAACATAAAGTATGCAGGCAGACTGATTTTTCCTGCATCTAGTACGAGATATCCCATAATTTTACTTTTATTTAACACTAGTGTCAACAACTTTTATTTTTGTGACAGTGAAAAGCCAGTTCAAGGAGAAGCAACATTAGGGAGATTTAGGGAGTTGTGAGGAATCAACAGAGTTTCAAGGAGCAGTGGTGAGGGATTGGAAGCAGTCAGGGGAAAGTGAGGGAACAGAAAGGGTTTCAAACCCCCTGTTGCTACAGCAGATCCAGAGATGGTTGATGAGAGTTGGTTTCCCTTTCTGTCCTACTGGAGGAGAAATCATAGTCATAGAGTGAGATAGGTCCAAAAGGACCTCTGGAGATCAGATGCAAGCAGCAGTTCATGGCCACCCCATGCAGACAGTCGCCAGCAGAAACTGCTCACTTTTCCCACACTCAAAACCAGCTCTGTTACATGTTATTCTTACCAAATATATAGTATTTTCACTTTTTCATGAAAGGGAAGTAGTATCAGGGCATTTGATGGCAAATGTTCTTCCAGCACCTGAAGGTTATGAACAGTTATAGAAAGCTGACAGCTATGCCAACAGTCCGCTACTGCTTTCTTGCAGCATTTAGACACTTCAGGTAGACATTTCTTTATCTAACATCATAGTCTGTGAAAAGTTTATTACATAGATGCACATTTATTTAGTAAATTCTTTAATGAAATTAAGTGGAATTCTCTTTATAACAGACTGAACACTGCAGTCAATATCCTCCAAAATTTTCTGTCATATGCTTCCTAAGAAATTTTAAAGTTTACAACAGAGAGATTTTCCACAGACACATCATTTGATGTGCCTTAAAAGACTTCAACTACACTGAAATTCTGCTTGCTTAACTGCTGCAACATTCGCAACTTAAAATCTTAGTGCCCCTATTCTTACCATGTTTCTTCATGATTTTTTCTCCCTGCTCTGTGAAGTATTTTTCTTGCAGCTCTTCTAAAACCTGTCTTCAAAAATGGACACTTTGCTTTTGATAGCCTGTCACTTTCTGCTCATACTTCAGATAATTTTGCCTCCTGATAACCTATTGCACAATAAAATATTGTCAGATATTACCTGAAGATAAAATATTTAGAAAGATAAATATTCACTAAAAATCAAATAAACCTTTTTATTTTTGTGATCAAGTACCAGATTTTTATTCATCATTTCTGTTTCAACAATAAAACAATAATAATTTTAATGATGGTTATTATCACTCATGGGTCAAAAAAAAACAGAACTGTCAAGGCTTGTGGCAAACATCAGGGACTAACTCCATTACAAATTTAAGACTAGATTCACGAAACAGCTTTGGTCTGAAAAGCAGGAAAAAACTGATCAAACAGGAATACTGAAATCCAAGAAAGCTACTCTTCTGCTTCTTTTCTTGCATCCTAACTCCACAGGCACTCAGAACTCTGAGATGCTCCTGGGCATTTGCGGCTGTGCTTTTTACACTAACAGAACTTTGTCTAAAATGGACCTTCACAGCATTTCCTTTTTTCTGTATCTCCTCAAGGTTTTTATGTGGTTGCTTAGACACCCACATATAGAAAGAGGCTGTGTATATTATACAATGATTGTTTTCAGTAAAAGAGAGACGCAGACTTGAAAGCAAGAGCAGCACCAGCTCCTCACCACTAAACCACAGTGCCACTCCTTTTTGCTCTGCATCCCTGTCTCTACGGATCTTGAATTAAAACCTACACGGCTGCACATGGGACTCTTTCCTGTAGATACATCTTTATGTATATGGAGTCTTCAAGAGTATGAAGAAATAGGTTCTGAAACCCTTCATGAGATGAAAAAACAAGAATATAAGATTTTTTTGCTCTGTGCAAAAGAATTGCTTTAACCTCTTCCAGTC
The DNA here is from genome assembly GCF_036013475.1 of Columba livia. Lineage (NCBI taxonomy): Eukaryota > Metazoa > Chordata > Aves > Columbiformes > Columbidae > Columba > Columba livia. Next base: position 178,428,471 of record NC_088602.1, read on the forward strand.
TATTTTGACCTCTTAAAAATGGTAACATAGAAAATAATTTTACTCACAGAAAAAAATCTTGTCTAAAGGCTGTGAAGATTTGGTTACCCACTCACACTTCAGAAAAAGTCACTGTAGAACAGATATAAGGTTCATAGTAATGTCATGTGGAAATTCAATTTCATCATGCCATTAAAAATAACTTTTTTCCTTTGTATGGAACAAACACTTTACCTATGATAAGGTCTGATAGCACACACATTGAGATCAATAGTTGTATCACTTCATGAAGTCAAAATAAACTTGGTTCATCTAAACCAACTAAAAAAATCATAGCAGAAGTGCATCTTCTGAACTACCTCCTGCATTGCTATCTGTGATATTTCACATCACAATTTGCTTACTTTTGACAGTTCTGTGGTGAGCTTCCTTTTTCCTCTGGTCTGCTTTTCTTACACAAATTGTTCATAACTCATTTGGATTTCTACAATAAAATCTGGCCTTAAGAATTCACAGCTGAAAGGGCACAAGCTTTCACAGATTCATCCAGATTGTCACCTAGATTTACCTTCCCTGATTTGTATGGGGGAAACACATACGTCCCTGATGTTCCTCACCATCATTTAGACACACTTTAATGCCATCTGTGTCAGATCAGTTGTGTGCCTAACTCTTTTCAGATAGATATCTCTTCCAAAGTGATACCAGAGGCATTACAAATGTGATTTACTTTAAACCCAAATCTGAGTTTAAAATTAAATTCTGTCTGAGGTAGAATTCTTGTTCAAGTTAGGAATTACCAGGAGAAAGACTGTTTCTGATTGACAAAAAGAGTTCCAACAAATGGGATTTTACAGGATATTCTAGTTAATCACTTCATTAATCTGCCTCAGATTTTTGTACTCTCATCTATTTTGTTTGGCATACGATTGTCATCTCCTAAGGAGCTGTGGCAGTGGTAGTTACAGGAGATCTTGCTGATAGTCTTATATTTTATTGTTCATTAAATGTATTTAACTGTCTCAAACCAAGGAGTACTGATCCATAGTTTACACCAGTCACATCAATGGCCAAATCTTGTTCCCATATACACATGGAGAATTCCCACTGAAGTAAAAGCAAGATGCATATGAGATTAATATAAGTTAGTCACAGTTCAGTCATAGCTGATTTTTTTTTCTTCTCTAATGTCCTTGAAAGGCTACAGGAAGCACTGAAAACTCAGATCTTTACTTCGTCCACAAAACAAGGCAAGCGGGCATGACAACATCTCCCAATCAAACAACATCACATATAGATTATTGTGAAGGTCCTGAGCTTGGTCTATTTTGAACACAGAGTGAGAAGCAGTAGATTAGATTAGACTCCTTAGAGACTCTGATGACAATTTTTATTTTTCTTAAGATGAGGTTACACATTTGAGCACCTTCAGTGACAATAGTTCTTGTATGAAAGAGGTGTTCTACTATAAAGACATGGGTTCCAGAACACTTAAGGCAAGTCCAGCATGGCACATCAAAAGCCACCAAACCTGGCACAGGTTTAATCCACTAGTGATGTACTTCTGTTTGGAGACATGGTTTACACACTGGTCTTCCACAGTATAGTCTAACAGAAAGTATGGGAATGGCTCAGAGCTGTGTCAGGGAATGTTCAGACTAGATATTAGGAAACATTTCTTTACCATGAGGGTGATCAAACACTGCAACATGCTTCCTAGAGAACTGGTCAATGCCCCAAGCCTGTCAGTGTTCAAGAGTCATTTGGACAATGCCCTTAATAATATACTTTAAATTGATCAGCTCTGAGTTGGTCAGGAAGCTGGACTTAGATGATCATTGTAGGTCACTTCCAACTCTAGACCACTGCTATTGTCATCGTATTTCTCCTTTCCCCCGGAACCCAATGAAAGACTCAGCTTGGAGCAACCCATATCAGGATGAGTGTGGTCAAAACAGGCTGCTACATAGGACTCAGGGTAGTTTTAATGGGAAAATGTGAATGATTTCTGGACTGGGATTGAGGCATACTAAGGTAGCTATGAGACAGAAATAGTGAATGATGCTAGGGGTGAAGGCATGTGATAATGAAAGTGAGGAAGCTGATGGGTGTAAGATGACCTACAGGCCTGATAGAAAGGTACTGGGAGAATGTGAAAAAAATTCTTCTCCTGGTCACTGCTCTCCTGGCAGTCATATGTGAGTATGAGAACAAGAAAACTGCATATATTCATCAAAACAAGGAAAGGGCACAATCAAATAAATAAATTACACATCTTCTCTTGTGAGCCAGATTTGGAAATAAATAAAGCATAAGCCTCTCAGATTAGGTTTTTTGATGCAAAGGTCTTTGGCTTGATTTCTAGTCAGAACGGATTAGGTTTGTGCAAAAGAATTCTTATTTTAATGCTTTTTGATTTACATATTCTTCTCTGTGATACTTTGACCATATTTTTCATAATTTTGTTTAGTTTTTTGAAAAAATACCCTTATACCTAGCTCCTAATTACAGTTATTGCTGTATTGACATTTCCACAGAAAACTCCTGTTTTCAGCTATTAAAAAATTCCAGAACAAATGGACTTTCGAGGGCTGGTTATTTTTTTTAAGTGTCAATAAAATAGATTTTTAAAAAATTCCCAAAACACATAGAAAAATAAGTTCAGTGTATTGGTTTAGGGCTTGAGGGGGCTTGGTTTTGTTTTGTTTGTTTGTTTTTAACAAATCTTGTTTTGTCATAACATGTATACTCTCATCCCCATAAAAAATGTCATATAAATATAACACATGGACCCATCAATCCTCCTTCCTGCTAAAAATATAGAGAAATAAACCAAAGTAAAATTGGTTTCTGTTAAAAATCTGTGAACAGAAAAAATAAGGAACCTCTGAGATGTAGTTTACAGACTTTTACAGACTAGACCTATCTTATGATTCTCATTTATCATATCATTAGGATCTTTTATTAATATCCTAGTCCAATTCACCTGAAAATGAATCACAGATTTTAGTTTGATTTCAGCAGGTTCCTGAGATCACAGGAAAGCTGTGTAGTTCTTCTTCAAAGAGCCTGGTCCAGGACTAAGAACTAATCACCGTTTCTTTCAAGGGCCTTTTCCAATTAAGTGAAACAGTGCCTGAAATTGTCAATCAGAACACCATTCCTGGGTTTCAGAAGAAAAACTTTCTTTCTTTTTTTTTTTTTTTTTAATCAAGACAGAGTAAGCATGTTGTGACTTTACTTGAAGCTCCTGTTACAACTCTCTTCATTCTCAGAGGAGACTTTCTTTTGGGTCAGCTGACATTTTGTCCTTTAGGAGGACAAAAGGTCTCCACAGTTCAGTTTTGGCCACATCTAGAGAGTGACCTAGTTGCTATACTTCTATTGTTAAAAAGCAGGTTCTTCCCTTAACAAGTCATCTGTGCTGGTCTAATCAGAGTTCAAGGTTTTGCAAACCCTGGAACAAAAAATGTGCACTTGTGAACTTCACAGAATAGAAATTATATCTCCCCTTACAGATCAGGGCCATTCTTTTAACTCTTTATCTGCAATTTTTTCTGCACATACATCCATTTCAATTTATACTTCATTCATACAGATCTTAATATCTTTGTTAAAAGTCTTTATGGGTATGAAAACCAGATTTTTTAAAGAATTTTAAGTATGTCAGACAGAAAAAAAAAAATATAGAAGTAGTACATAGCCTGGAATACTTTCTACTTTCCATGTAGATATAAATCTAAATGTCTTTCATGGTGAGTAGCAGATAAGAAAAATGACATGATAGCAAAATATTGCATATGTGCTTGTTTATGTACCCGCACAGATGACAGCAGTACAGAAATGCATATATTGCTAGTTATAGCTGGAATACTACATTCCACTCTCTAGTGTTATCTGGAAGTAAAAAGTGTTAATTTGTGTGTGAACTTTGTCCAAAATCAGGAAAAAGCAAGTTTATGCAAAATTAAGACTAACCAAGATGTTTTAAGAAACTAAAAGATACTTATATATCTCCTGATGTGGGTGAGCAAGATGCTGTGGTTATCTTATTTAATTAATACAAAGAATAAAATTAGCAGACAGTTAAGATTAGAAATGACAACAAGAGATGATTTGCTGTTTCTTAATATTAAACATTAACCACTCAGGCTGATTTCCTTGGGAGTATATAACTGTCACAGCCATGACTTATGAGGGTTACCCAGCCCACAACTTGGTCATGATAATGGGTTTGTAGGATTCTGTAATACACGAGCACAAGGATACTTTGTTTCCATTACTTTATTTATTACAAATTGATTTTAGTAAGGTAAGTATACTTATGATTAGTAAAGCAAGCATTATTTAAATATATACACACAAATACACAAATATTTATATATATTTACAAGTGATTACAAATTCCCACTAGTGAAACAACAAGTTGCATGTTTACTTATATACTTACCTATATATATATATATTTCATTGAAATTATTGCCAGTACAGTCCATTGAACTGCTCCCAGGAGTGGGGCCAATCGATGTTGGACTGTGTCTCACTGTGGAGGTGATTCATGCCATGAAGTGTGAATTCTATGAGGTAGCCCTGGTGGGTGTAAAGGAGCATTTAGATAAGTACATACAGGGGCAGCTCTTGGAAAGAGAAGCTTGATTTGGGACAATAGTTACTTTTACTTCATTAATGTGGATATATAAGTGGGTGTAGGACACAAGTTCCTGGAATATTTGTTGCTGACTTCTGCTTTAAGAGATCAGTTTGTAAGTTATAGCAGTTTCTTTGTTTTGCAAGTTATGGCAGTTTCTTTGTTTTGAGCTTATCAAGAATGCCTCAGGCTCTCAGCTGTGCTTCCAAGGCCACTCATGCTTATCAAGGATGCTCTGGCTTCTCAGGTCAGGTTCCCAGGCTAGCAGTTCACACATTGGCAGAGATTTTCTCTGTTAGTATTTTAGCAGACATATTTGGTCACTATTTTTCCTCCTCAGAACCAAGTCACCTTTATGGCTGCTCCAACAGAGTATTTATTTTCATTGACATTAACTTGGTAACAGACAATGAGGGAAATACTAGAAACTGAATGTATACCACTTTATCTATATACTACTTTCATATCCTTTTCATATCATCATATTCTTGATGGTGAATACAGAATCACAGAATCACAGAATGTTAGGGATTGGAAGGGACCTCAAAAAATCACCTAGCCCAATCCCCCTGCCGGAGCAGGAGCACGTTTCCATTAAATCTCCCATTTACAATACCTGAACCTTTAAAGGGTTCATCTTGGGAAAACTAAAGTGTAGAAATTTACCTTTGTAAATTTACCAACAGACAAACCATTCACACTCCAGCACTCCAGGTGTCTTTAGGTACATGCTATGAACACTTTTCTATCAAATATCTATTCAGCTTTCAGCTCCACCTCACATTCAGTACTTATAGAGAAACTGGGCTGAAAATCTTGTTTTGTAGCAAATTCACAATAACGTATCACACAAAATCTCTTTCAACAGTTGTACCACTGAATAGTGTTAGCTGATCCTACTGAGAGTCAGTAGCACACTAATCTTCCCAACATTTGTCTTATTGTGTATTTTTATTTTAATATGACTCTGAGGCTGAAATTCCAGAGGGTCAGGCACTGTAGGAACATACACAAAAACACAGTCCCTATAATCTAAAGCTTGCATCCTCAAAAAAAAACAGCAAACAGACACAAAGGTTTCAGAAAGTCGCATAACATACAACCAAAGTTACCACAACAATGACTTTTGCATACCATGTCACTTTAGTTTTCTAATGCTTGGGTTGGGATCATAATCCCCTAGCTGTGTTCTGAAGCACGCTGCTTCAAAAGTAATTCTGTAGTTCCTTGATGTCCTTTATGGACTAATAGCTGTTCAACACAAGGGAAAGACCACATTAACTTTATTTCCGTCCCAGTAAGGAGGTTCAAAGTTTCCTAAACTATGACCTTTGCTTCATGTATGGAGAAGGCAAAACTAATTGCAATCAAGGAAGAGGTGTGATACTAAGAATCTGGGTGGGAGTGGCAGACAAAGTGAAAAGAGAAAATCTTTTATCCTACATGCTTTTATGAAAAGAAAACCTTAGTTAAAATGAGTTTAAAACCAACAAACAAAAAAGGAACAAAACTTTATCAAATTGTAATGAAAAGGAACAATGAGAAGATTACTATTTGGCTGAATTGAAACTGGAATGAAAATTCTGTGTTATTTATTTTTCAATTTGTAAATATCTTTAATTTAACAAATTAGTTTCCAAATAATTGAATGATTTATATACCTATCATAATGTCCTATGGTTATGCAGACAAATCTATCCTTAAAATGATGGATAGATTTTAAATTAAAGCCTGAGCCAACACAAATTTCAGTAGATGGAGAATCCTATTATTAATCAATCATCAAGGCACTTTACAATGAGAATGAAATTAATGTCTGAGCACTTATCCTGTAGAAATTCATATACCTTTTACTCTTGCTGTAATGTATGCAAATGACAACATCCAATAATATGACCCTATTTTTTCAGTAAATTGGGGATAATAAATGAAAACCAAAAGTAATTGTTTAATTGGTAGGATCTAATATTACAAAGAGCACAGAGTTGAAGTACAGAAAACACAGAATACAAACATCAAATATGTTTTTTTAACTGTGACAGAAAGGTAAAGTCTGGACTTCATAGTCGTAATAGCATGTTGCAGTTTGCATGAAAACACACAGACAATTCCATAGAAATTGCATAGAAACATGATAAATGTGATAATGTTTTATCAAAATAGTAGCAGAACTCTTTAAAGTTCACAAAACCAAAGCAGATTATCACAGTGGAAGAAAACATATCATGGCCCAGGGCTAAATGACAACTTTTCTGACAGTTGGATGTGTCAGAGGAATGTGAAGGTACACATGCTTAACGGAAGCTAATAACCAGCTCCTGCTAGGAACTTGACTGGAAATTCCCATCAAATTTTTAAAATTTCTCCTGAAACAAAAAGAAAACCAAAACCTTTTATTTCCCTTTCCTGTATAGTATGGGGATTTTGAATTATCTTTAGAAAAAAAAGTAAAACCAAAGTTTTATTTAATATTTTCCAAATTATTCAAAAGCCATAGTGGACTACAAAAGTTGGAGGTTAAGAATTGGGTTTTTCTAGAATTAGCAGCAAATTGGAGGTCTTGTGGACCCTAGCTCTGGGCTCTTTATTGGAGGACACCCTGGTATCAGTCAGACCCAAGAACCTGTCTCCAGAGAGCACAGCAGCTAAGGATTTGAGAACACCTATCTGACTGAATAACATTTTTTTGGGGGGAAAGAGGGAAGGAATATTTTAGGTTCTTTTTTCCTATGAACAGAAAATGAAATTTCCAGTGCCAAGTCACCCTTGATCATGTTCTCTGTTCATTATTTACTTCAAAATCTTAGTTTCAAGTCCTTCTACTGAGGTTTCAGGATGATGACAGTGCTTCCTCACTTACAAGATACATTTCTCATTGGATAAACTAACCGTTCTTGTGTCCCTTATATAGCCTGGGATAATTCAAAAATATTGTTCTCACTCTGGTCAAGGTAGGTATGGCCTGTTATGAAAATATACATCCTGAAATGTCCATTCCAAATTGAAACTACATGCCTACCAAATCTTTGCTGAGATCTAGCATAGATTCAGGAATAAATGTGAACATAAATTCTAGCTGCTGAGTGCATTGCAACAGCACTTAGATGATTTCAGCATTACATGATACTTCCGAGAACTGAGCAGTTAAGAAAATATTTATTATGTTCTTTAAGTCACCTTAACATTCAGCACTCATACATAATCTTGAATTTCCTGTATCTTCCAGTATTCTGTATTTTCTTTGCAAAACAAAAACTCCATTTCCTGAAATTCACACTGCCTCAGGAGGTCTCTAGTGCAACCTCCTGCTCAAAGCAGATTCACATCTGAGCTCAGACCAGGTTGCTCAAGATTTTTCCAGCTGGGCCTTGAAAACCTCCAGGGAAAGAGACTGCACAGCCTCTCTGGGCAGCCTGTCCCCCTCCCTGATTGTCCTTACAGTCAGTCTCCCCACTCTCCGTTTTGTCAAGTCTGAACACGCCCTGTTTCAATTTATGATCCCTATCTCTCATCCCCCTTCCATACGAAACAATAGTTTCTGTCTTCTCAGAAAACTCCGAGTTGTTGGAAAGCTGTTTACAGCCCTCACAGACTTCTCCGGTATTAATGAGACCTCATGTCCAATAACTCTCCTACCAAATGTTTGACATCCACCACCTAATAGAAAATATGTTTTATTAATTCCACCAGCATCACAATTCAACATCTGCTTTCCATAAATCCTTTAATATTACAGGATTATTTTTCCTGTAAAATGTTAGGAATAAGGGAAAGCAAACAAGAGCATCTTTAAGCTGGTTTTCATGCCTGAATTTGTATAAGATGATGTGCCAATGAAGGAGAAAGAGTTGTGTGTTTGTTTCATTGACATAAGCATTGTTTTCTCTTAGTAGACTGTTAAGCTATTTTTAGCATGAGAATGTATTTGTTTATTTGTCACTTCTGCTATTTCCTTCCTCTAGATACATAGTCCAGGGGTGAAATCTTGTTCCCTTAGATGCCAGCAGGAGTTGTGCTGTTCACAATGGAAAATCTTCTGACTCTACGCATTTTTTTTTAATACTTTTGTGCTCTCCTCTCCTTTTACATACCAGAGTTATTTTTATTTTTTTTCTATACTGTTTGAAATCCTTGCAGTAAAGGCTGCACTTTAAACAGCTAGAAAAACACACTGTGTAAATAGAGTTCAGGTTATAGCTATAGTGTATTTGACCAATCGAGATAACTTTCATCAGCATTTGCTTGAGCTTCACTGTTTTTTTCCAGACAGGGAGTTGCCAGGAATTCATTTCTGTATGTCTGAAATAGCTGCAAAAGTCAATGTGCCAATGTCAGCGTTACTGGCAGGAATTCTGGGGAATGATGCTGCTGAATGACGAAAGAGGCACTGGTTTTGGAAGAGCACAGGTGTTTACTCATGTTTGCATGATTTTAATTTTCTGTCACATTGTATTAAAATATGTAATTTTGGGAAAAGAAAGCCTATATGTGTATTTTAAGTCAAATTAGGACTGACTTGAATGCATGATGCTTAATATAATGAAAGATACAATAGAGCATCATACCAGTGAATTATCTTTCCAAAGAATCAAAGTACTACTTACAAGAAAATTACCTTTCCATCCTGCAAGATCCTCTTTTGAAAGTCTTATTTCCTTAGTTTTATTCTGTTACTTTTTCTTTTTTCTTATTCTTGTTACTTTTTTCTTTTTAATAAACATGGTTGTTTGTCAAGAATAATTTATATTTTCTAGGTGTCAGCCACATTACTAAGCTGATACTGAATCTTTCTTGACACTTGAAATGCAGTTGTTCCTCTCCTCATTATTGCATTGCTAACCTGTCTGACTTATTTATAGTCCATTCAAGTAATTTATAAAGATAAGAAATTACAAAAGTCATTTGGAAGCCTGCAGACATCCCACATGGTAGAACTTCAAATGGATGGATCTTTTTCCTGTCAAATAAACTCCTGCTATATATTTGCTGTTTCTTTTGCAATCCTTGATTTTATTTAGCCCCTCGCTTGTGGATTGGTCAATGTGGAGCTCTTTGTCAATCAGCCAATTATTCCATCACTGCTGATGTCCTGCTCTTCAAACAGGTATCTTCATGGGTAAAAAAACAAAGTGGAAAAAAAAAAAATCTGTGAGTGCACCAGAAGATGAAAAAGGGACAATAAATAGGTAAAGATTAAAATGTGATTAAGAAAAGCCCAGTCTGTGGCAGAAGTAAATTTCATGTGTGACAGGTAGTTTCAGTAGATGACCTAAAACCAAACAAGACAAAGTTTATGCAATGAACACTCAACACAAATCATGCCAGATCAAAGCTTATAAATGTCTCTGGGAACTGTGTGTGACCTCCTTTTACCTCCCATCAAGCCTTTCCATTATAAACTCCCCACTGTCAATATTTCTTGTAAATTGAAGACCAACAAAGATGGCCTGAGTTTGCTCAGGGTCCTTAAAGATGAGGCAAAGCACCTTAGCAAGTCAGTAGATCCAGACACAGCTTTGCTGTCTTAGAACTATCAGATAGCAATTCACAGCAAAGCAATAATGAGTAACTGCTGCTCTGCTAATTAGAAGTCAAGTTGGAGTTTAATGCTTTAATCGGACTGTAAATAAGTAAAGAGACATACAGAAAGGCCAGCAATAGCTCTTGTGGTGACACTTGTACAGATGGTTTGGGCACTGAGGATGGCATATTTATACATATTTATGTGCATATTATCATGATGTGAAGAATAAAATATTTTCTGCCTGTGAGATATTATCTTGCCCAGAGGCAAATAAGGAAATCAGAGAATACTGCTAAAGGAGCAGCTGAACAGTGACCTCTCTTTGGAGCCTCCCAGCCTCAACACAGCAATCAAGTTATTCCCCATGAAGAAGTTACTGGCCTAATACCCAGCCGTATTAGAGAGGTTCTTTAACATGCTCTTTTGGAGAATGTGGGAAGGGAGCATCAAACTCCAGCTGAACTGTTCAAGACAAAATTTTGGCAGACAGAGAAGGCAGCAGCCGCATTTGGCAGGTTTTCTCTCTTGGTCCATACATAGAACTAATCTGGATCTACTCAGGCTGTGAGCAAAGATTGTGAAGGAAAACACGTTTTACTATTTTAGTCAATTTATCTAGACATCGTGTTCCACCTGGATAAGGTGTCTTACCAGCAAACAGTTTGGGAGATATTTGATTCCTCATCCCAAGTGATCAGGCATTAGTTGGATTAAGAGAAGAAAGTGATTCTAGGACAAATGTTCCAACAGGTGACTGGGTCACATAACGAGACACCTTCATCTTCCCACCAGAACACCACTTCCAAGCAGATGACATTTAAAGAACAAGTACTAGGCTAAAGAGTAATTGATATACAAAAACCTGGATGAATGTCACTTGACAAGTGTAGAGGACACTCATGGAGGTAATATTGCCCCTGAAGTGCTAAGAAAGCTGTCCCACACGATGGTCACTTCTCCAAAAAACTACTTCTATGTCCCTTTTCACTAAACTTCTGCAATTCCAGTTGATATTCAAGAAGTCAGGGCACTGGCACTAAGGAACCTTCAACCCAGGCAGTAATATTTTTATCTTCTTCTCAAGCTTAAACACCACTGAGTAGAAATTGTACTATGTTGTTAAGTGTTCAGGGACTGTGTTTTTACAGTAGAGGTTAGAGCCAGGAATCATGCAGTGCTCCTGTGTTTCAGAAGGAACTCTGGAAAACACAAAAATTTATATAAGTAAGAGAAACTTGAGAGATCAGAAAGGGCACCTCATCCATAGGTACAATATATCTTTCTGCAGAAAGCATCTCTCTTTTCCATAGGGTGCCACAAGATTTGTGTAGCACTTGTGTTCCTAAAGACCCTTCTCCTTCTTCATTTTCTCCCATCTGGGAAGAGTCCAACACAGGACATGGTTCATGAGACTGTTTCATTTCTGTGCCATGTCAGAGCTCCTCCACCCTCGTTCTGTCTATCCAAAGCAAACATTATAAAACTCCTTAATAATACCTGTAGGAGAAGGAAGGGAATTTCCAACCAGAACTACAGCTACAGTCTTGGCTTCTTTACCAACCACTCTAACCAATAATAAGGAAAAATATAAAAGATGGAATTTCTGAAGGCAGCATTGAAAGAAGTTAATATGTCTTCCCTAGTCAGTTATTGTAGGGATATATTAACTGCCCAGACAGCTGGCCAGAGGAAGAATGTCATATAGAATGTCAGACAAATTCTTATTAAAAAAAAAGGCATCATATTAAATTATCATGTTAATGATTCATCTCTCAACAGTTTCTTGTGACTGATAAACCTGAGACAAGCTTTTCCTAAGTGTCACATTTTTGTATAAAACTGTTTTGTCATAATACGCCATGCTACCTTTGTCTATGTCAGAGTTCTTTGAAATGAAGTTTCAGGTTCAGAAACTATATGCTTAGGAAATCTTTTATCAATTATAGGAAAATGGTCATGCAAAATCCTGCCTGATAAAAGAGATGCAGATTTAGGTAACTCCTTATGGAGTTATCTTCACTGTGATCATGATGGACTGGTAAAGTCTGCTTTTAGAAGGATGTGCACTGAGAAACATCTAGTGTTGATAAGGTTTCCTGAAGTGTGCATGTGTGTTTGTGTACAAAATAAATACCAAATCAGTGGATAGGGACTGTAAATTGCTTCTTAATGTAGCTTTCATCACCCCTTAGTATGTGATCTTCAATATTTAGAGCTTATTTACATCTATTTGAAATGTTTATTTCAAAACAAAACCAGTCTTGAGGAATGCTGTTTTTATGCAACCATCTCCAGCTAGTAAACTTGCTGGCTTGTAATTCAAGTTTTGAAGTACTATTCACAACTAGCTAAAAAGTCAATTTTCAGTTTATCATTCATTGTTTGATTCAAGTAGTGGAATCTAAGCTCATTTTGCAGCACTTTTGGTTTGTTGTTGTTTTGTTTTGTTTTGTTTTGTTTCAAAATACACATTTGCTAGTGACTAGACAATAACTATTCTTTAATAACATAATTAGCTAGGCTTTGATTTGCAAGACATATGACTTGAAGCCATATGATTTCCGGGATTCCAGTAATTATTTTCAGTTCAGACTATAAAAATTCCATGCCATATTAACCAGCAAGACTGGGAAAGAAGCCAAAGATACAGTTTAACTTTTTATTATTAAAAAAATCTTGTTTTTCAAACTCCGTTCAACTCCTGGTTTAATAAACAATTTTCTATGAAGATATTTCAGTGCTAAATCTGTGAAGGCTAGTGAGCACAGGATTAATATGAAACAGAATCTCACAAGTAATGTCTTTCATGGGCCAGCTGCTCTGCAGACATGGTATGAGAAGGTTTAAAAGGCTCCAGCTCCAACACAGTCACTTGAGGGACTCAGCAAAGCAGGGCACTGTAACCAGTGAGTTAGTGAAGGCTACTTTGAAAGACTGGGCTGAATTCAGCAGATATCAACAAAACCAGGATTTGTTGCATTGTCCAGCGTTGAACGGTGTGTCAGGACATCTTTGTCAGCTAAAGAGAGTTCCCTTAGATCTGTTGCACATACATATTTCATCAATGCTTATTGCTCTTAATCTTCTTATTGCACCTCAGCCTTTGTTTTCTCCAGCTTAAAAAAAAAAAAATAAAAATAAAATCACATGAATAGCATTTCTCTTTAGGGAAGTACTGAAAACCCAAAACTGAACTTTTGGTTACAAGTGGGCATTGCCTCAACTATTCCTTTAGGATATAAAGATAACAGGCCTTTACTTAACTCAATCAAAGACAAAATTCAGAGAGGCTATTTCTCCTGTGCAAGAGAAACTTGATGTATTGAGAGACCTTTGATATCAGCCAACATTATCCATTTTAAACAACCCAAAGGAAGCAACTACTCTGGATCTGAAGCAGAACTGCTTGACTTACCCTGCAAGGTTTTTCAGTACTCAAAGAATTTTAAGGGAGATCCCAATTCCTTGCATGGGAAGAAATCACTGCTTTTGATACATACTCATTAATCAAATTTGTACAAGTATCATCGTAAATACCTCTTTGATGTAAACAATTAAATTTTTGAGGAAAACCATTTGTGTTTTCAATAAGCACTATGTGCACAGAGATGCATCCTGACCTACTAAATTCAGTTGATTTATGTGGAGCACACACAAACTGAAAGTCAAGCAGAGTTCTGCCTATTAATGCATGACTTCCATCCATGCCTATACTAGTCAGCTGCAATTTTCCTGAGCCCACTATGAAGGAACTGTTATTTACTTCATAAATTTTTAAGCAAGTCCATCTTATGCATTCACTCATTCACTAAGGGGCTTTGTTCACTCACACACTCACACCCACTTACTCACAAGCACCATGCATTTACTCCCAGGTGGTTTGTCTACAGAGAATGGGGGACAACGGCTGTCAGGTCGTCATTGGGACTCCACTTGATTGGCAATGAGGAACTAGTGTTTGGACAGATATTTCATTTCCTTTAGGAGTAGTTGGCTGTGACAGTGACTTTCTTACTTAAAATTTTTGCTTAGTCCATAAATCTTAGACCATGTTGTGGTACATTTTCTGTTTTCCCTTGTTTGGAAAATATGTTTGAAATATTATCCCATAGTTAATTTTCATGTTGAGCTAGGGGGAAAAGCAAACATTTAACAAGACATGCTGCAACTTTGTCACCATCCTCCTGGCATGAGGGTGCAGAGACTCCCATTGACATGACATCTGAGCTGGGATTTTATCAGAGTACAAGCTGTGTGACCTCACCACAAACATCGCTTTCATCAATCTTACTGCTTTCCATGGACTTAAGTCTTTTGAAATGCTGTCCAACATCTAGAACCAGGAGTTTATTGATGGTTAGAAGAGCATTTCTTATTCTACTCGTCTTGCAATAAGTCTACATATTTTATTTATTTTATATCTTACTGGAGCCTGCTTTTCAATTCAAATTGAATTTTTAAAATTTCTTGTTTATTTGTTTGATTTTATATGTTACTATTTTATTTTTTAACTCACACTAAAACCTTATCTTTTATAGTCTAAACCACTGATTTATAACTCACTTTTCATGAGCAAAGATATTATGGGTTTCCAACTCCATTTTATTTTCTCTTAATTATTAACAACTTAGACTCACCACCATAAGAATGCATATAATCTGTTGTCAGGTATTTTGGCTTTGATGGTGACAATAGAGCACACCAAATCTCTCGGTCAATTTGCATGTTAAAGTACGGTACTCATACAAGTCTTGTTGATGATCAGAAAGCTCCTCTTCAGTGTCAGTAAACTTTCCTGAATCACAGAAGCTGTCAGTCTAAGACATATTAAATACACTAAAATCTTCCTTCTCTTTGTGACATAAATTGGTAAAATCTCTGTTACATAGACCCTGATGTATGATACTGTCTTTCTTCCATCAACTCCAGGCAACCCAGCTGTCTTCAACATATTTTCTTTAATTTTTGAAAGTATGGCAAAAGTCTTCATGGCTGTTAAAAAAAAATAAATTAATTTGTCCCTGTTTTCCCCATTTTAGATAGTACCTGCATATCACTTTCTTACTGTATTTGTTGAGCAGAACTGAAGAAAAGTGTTTGACTTTATGCACAAAACTTCTCAACATGAATTTTGTGATAAAGTGTTTTATATTATTAAGAATTGTGAAATTACTACTGCACATCACTTTGATTATGTAGCTTATTTTAAATGGTGCAGAATATTTTAACAGTCCAAGGAAAGACATATTTTATAACTTACAACTGGAGATATATCTGCATTTTTTCCATAAAATATGCATGAATGATTTTCAGCTCCATTTAACTAATGCATTTTGGGAAAGTCTTTGCAACAGCAAATTAAACAAATCTCAGGCAAGATGGGAAGCAATGTATAAGTGTGGTCAAGAGTAACTTTTCATTTTTACAGTTCAAATTTGGGACCAAATATTTCGTTATGTAGATAGCCTCAGGAGAAGCAAGGGTTAGTTGGTACTGCGCAGTGCAGATGAGAATTGTCTACAGTCAGTTAAAGTCTCAGAATCCACAAAACATTTGGGCCCACAAGACCAAACTGTCCTCTGTCCATCTCTCACACATCTGCCATACAAAGTGCCTCACACCTTTCCTTTGGTGTTATCCAGACAAAGATCAGCAGTACCAGGACTGAAAGTGTTCCCACACTCTGAAGTCAGTAGGAACAAGCCTGGTTCCTAAAACTGAACAAAGTACAACAAATGTAACTTTGCAAATAATTGATGAGATACAACAAAAGCACCTTAAGGATGCTGTTAGTAATTATCTGCTCGAAACAGGGAAACTTGTCACAACAGGAGTAGATTGCTAAGGTTTCAAAACTGCAAAAAAAATTCCTGACCCCAGAATCATTCAACTTAACTCAGGCATATAACTCAATGGAACCAGCTCAGGAAATGAGCATCCCAAGTGCTCCCTAAAGATCAATAGGTAGAGCTAATCACCTTCATAGAGTAAGTCAGAACACCTAAAATCTTAATCTGCCAGTGCTCGGCCTCCTGGAAGAGAACTGATTTTTAAAACAGACCATGGGAAAAAAATTAAAACCTGTTCCAGACAGAGGGAACAGAATGCCAGTTCTGCTTCAACCCTAGTAAATTTGTAAACCACTCACTGAGAAACAAACCCTCCTTTACCTGTTTCTAGGTCTGTGGTTTTTTTCACTTGCGTTTTCTCAGAAACTTAGTTTCAAGAGACAGAATGAAGCCTATTTTTGCTCTTGATACAGTAAGTCCCATAATTCTGGGACTTGATGAAGCAGCTAATCCTGGAAGCCATTTCCAGGCACATTAAGGAGAAGAAAATAATCAGGAATAATCAGCAAGTAGAAGCCATACTTGACCAATTTGTTAAACTTCTATGATGAAATTTTCTGGGTGAAAGAAGAGAAGTGGATATTGCCAACATGGACTTAATGAGGTCTTTGACATTGTCTTCCAGAAGATCTTCATAGGGAAGCTATTGGTGTTTGTGCTGCATGAACACACAGTGGGGTGGATTGAAAACTGGTCAAATGGCTGGGTCTAGAGGGTGGTGATCAGTGGTGAGCAAAGTCTGTTTGGAGGCCAGTCACTAGTAGTATACCCCAGGGATCAATACTGGACCCACTCCTCTTTAACATGATGGGACATAGTGTGCCCTCAGCAAATTCGCAGACAACAGCAAACTGGGAGGAACGGCTAATATGCCAGAGGGTCACCCTGCTATCCAGAGTGACCTCAACAAGCTAGAGAAATGTATTGACAGGAACCTCATGAAGTTCAGCAGGGAGAAGTGCAAAGCCCTGCACGTGGGGAAGAATGACCATGCACCAGTATGTGCTGGGGGCTACCCAGCTGGAAAGCAGCTTGGCAGAAAAGACACTGGGAGTCCCTGGTGGTCACCAAGTTGGACATGAGTCAGCAATGTGCCCTTGACTGTATCAGGCAAAGTATTGCAAGCACCCACTTTTGCTTGTTGTTCGCAAGTTAACTAATGGCAAACAGCGTTATCAAATTTAGGAGATGTGTCCTAAAGAATAAACAGTTTTAAACATAAGTATTCATGCATAGGATTCAGATCACATCTGCAATTAGCTAACTCGGCAAGTAAAGAACTCCTTCAGCCCTGTTCTATGGCCAAATAACACACAATTTTCTCAAGAGAAAGCCTTTGAGTTTAAACAAATGTTGTTTAACTTACACAGAATCACACAGAATGTTAGGGATTGGAAGGGACCTCGAGAGGTCATCTAGTCCAACTCCCTCACAAACTTTGCACATCTGCAAATATTGTCAATATATACATTTTTTCGGTGTTTGAAAAGCTGCCTTGATATAGTCTTTTTTTGCAGATATTATAACAAAAATGAAAAAAAAGTATGAGAAGCATGACATGATACTTTATATGAATGTTAGTATTGAAGTGAAAACATAGTTATACAGCCATCTCACTTCACTTTAAAAACCTGAGCATTACTATTAATGGAAAGGTGGGATTGAAAATATAGCAAACAGAAATCCAGATAATAGAAAAAAATATAACGTATGCAATGGCAATGCACTATTTATTATGTGCTAAATTGCCCCATTAACATGACTTTTTCCAACCTTGAAATATCACACTGAAGATAAAGAGTAGTTCTGCATCAATGCTTGTTGATTTTTGCATTTTATGTGGAAAATGAAATGATAGCTGGGATAAATGTATCTGTTGCTACTCCTTGTCAAGAACATACATTCAGCATAATATTCAGATAAGGAATGTGTGAAAGAAAGGTCAACTAAACAATATTTGAGGAAGTATAGACTAGAGATTGATCTAACATTCCATTTCCTAGGATGAGAAAAATATCTGAGGATTAAAGGATTATAAATTAGGTGTGCAAGCTATGTGTCACCTTTGCACGTAACAGAGATTTTAAGATCCGAAAGTAAAAGCCACCACCTGGAATGCAGACCTTACGTTTGTTTTCTTATACTAGTGGCAGATCAGGTTAGTACATATCAAAAAGTCTGGTTGTTCCCCAGAAAACAAACAAACACTTTTTTTTTTTTTTTTTAAATGTCTCTACTATAACTGATGGTTGAGCTCCACCCTATCCAATTTCTCATCAATACAGTATTATCCACCTCAGTGTTTCTGATTTAGTTGTTTTTTTCCAGTGGGAATAAATCAGATGGCTAAAAATTAGGTCAAAAATGTTAAGTATTTCAGTGTGCCGTGATAATAAAGGGATGAATGAAATAAAATTATGGAAATATTTTTAACTAATTAATTTTACTGCTATGTAGGATAGGTGTTGGTGGCTGATAATTTCCATTTTCTTTTCCATGCAGTAGGAACTCACACCCAAGAAGAGCAGCAGTCTTGAGGAGCATTTGGCAGATTTCCCAATATTACTCCCCTCCAAAGGCAAAATTAACATCAACAAGTTAGATATAGTGTATGACAACAACTGGGATAGAGCCAAGCCAAATGTTCCAGGCATATTGCCTGGATATATTCAGATTTCGAGGAGGTGCTGTCAACATCACTGAGTATTTAGTCAGATGCTTATAATATGTTAACAATTTGCTCAGACAAGAGCCCTGTGTAGCAGACACAGAAAGAGTTTCATTTTTTTCTTCCTATAAAAATTATCAAACAAAATTCTGTTTCATATTAAAATTTGAAAGCACTTGTTCAAAATCTTGCAGCACGAGAACTGCAAGTTAAAGCTTCAGTCCAACTTCCAATTCAATATTTTGAAGATCTTGTGTGGATATGTATATCTATATATCTGTGTGTGGGAGGGAAAGAGTGTGTGTATGCACAAACACACGTGGCTGCATGTAAAATAAAAGGTACATATAATATAGAAAATGACACTTTAAAAAATGGTGATGTTGTACTGTTGATTTGGAACTCTGAAATAAAGTCTTGCATATAAATATATCTTTTATAGCAGATTAGTGCCAATACTTTATTCTGAACCAAAACCACACACAATGCAATGTCAGTAACAAGACATTTCATTTAAATATGAATTATATTCTCTCTCTTCCCCAAGAGAATTATCTTTCTTTTTTTTTTTTTTTTTTTTCTCTAAGGAAAAGATTTTAAGGAACACGGTTTGCAAATGATATGTTAGAGGAGCTTTTCACAGTGAAAGTTATTAAAGACATTAATTATCCTCAGATTAAGGTATGGATTTATAAAGGATATAAAAATCAATTTGGTGAGAATATGTGAAGTTAGTATGAAAGTTGGATATGTATCTTAAATTACTTTTTTTTTGCTATCTTACGTATTACTCTAACATTGGAAAACTGTGATTATTTTCTAATATGAAATTGGTATACTCTTATTCCTATTTAAAGTGAATTACTGGGCTTCATTCGAGTCCTTCAGAATTTTTATTTCTAACTTGAATTAGGTCATCTCTTCACCTTTGACTTTTCTAACTAAGATACATTTGATTGAAAGAGTTATTACAATTCGTACATTTTTCTGTTATCGTATATGTTAATATGTCAACAATGAATTATAAGAGAGTACTATTGTTCTCTTTCCCCAGTTTCTTCTGTGACATTCAATAAATCTTAGTTCATCATTCTATAATACACTTAATGAACCACATGGGTAACTTTGTTCTGTCTTACCATGCTCTGTTGACACCCCTGAGTTTTGTATAGTATTTCTTGGACCAAGAGAGGATAAGATGACAAAAACTCTTGACATATCATCACAACAATGAATGTAAAGTTGAGATTCACTAGTTACCTGATGTTTGCATGAAGTAGTAATATTAGCATATTCCTAACAGCAATAAAAAAAAAATAAAAAAATAGTAAGTATGTGTTTATCATTTCTCTTTTATCCCTAAAACCACCTCAGATTTCAGCATCTTGTAATCACATTGTCATTCAAATCTCACACTCAGTGAAACCATCTTTACCAAGGTTCCATGTCTCATATGAATGACAGAGCATAAGAGCCCCAAAATGTTTGCCTTGTGGCAGAAAAGGATCAGCTTGTTCTTTGATTATGTTGTAAATTACAACTACAGACATAAGCGTATTTATACACACATACATACCCATATATTCATGTCTATAAACAAATGCCTCTTATAACAAATTAAAACATTTCCTCCCCCGAAGTTCACTTATCTATTTAACGCACAATAACTAAGAAGTGCTGTTAAGTGAACTTTTCATGCCAAGAGTGGGTTCTAAAATATCTTGGGATTTTTTTTCCTCATAATCATTTTTTGTAACTGAATATTAGGAATGTTTTTCCACATTACATCAATTATATAAAACCTGTTGCATTTCTTAAAAAAAATTCCAAATGAATTATATGCCCATAGCCACCCTCCAAGAAATCATAGACAAAAATCATGTTTCTTTCTTTCATTAATTAGACTTCCGGTTGAGGAAAGAAGACTCACTTTTAAAGGTATGACTTTCTTTTTACTAATAATGAACACTTTCACAGCATGTTTCATCTACAGTTTCTTCTCCCTTTGCTGGGGAAACAGAAGTGCAGAGAGCATTCCGTCATCCTCCCCCATCCGCAGAGCCAGGCCATGGTAGCAGCACAGCTGGAGCCCACATCCTCACCCCTCGGTTACTAAAGCATTCTGCCTCCCAAGAACCAGTTTTTGGAGGGTGAAATATATACTGCACCTATCAGCATATAAGAAGATTATTTTCATTGATCTTTCTTGTGACACAGTTTTGCTTCAAGAAAAAAAAAGAGGAAACAATTACAATTAATGAATGTCCAGTGCATCATCTTGGAAAGACACTCTAAGGTGAGGAAGATGTCATAAACACTTCCTAATTTACCTAATAGACTAAATGAAGTAAAACTCATGATCCACTTTTTTTTTAAGAGTACAAAAACAGATGTAGAGTTTATGTCAAAATGGTTTAAGTACAGGCTAAACACAATACAAGCTGTGCTGTTATGTGTGTTGAGCTAAAGAGTTTTGGGATCAAGTAACATGGTTCATATCTAAATTATTCATGCTCCACCTTAATGTTTCTCAACCCCCTGTACATGGCAGGTAATATTGCATTATTAACAATCTTTTTCATTTTTGCTTTTATCTCAATAGTAAATTGCTGGCAAATCTTTCAGATGATAGTCTTAAAAAGATACTCTTAAAAGAATAGATTTAACATGCATGAACAAATAGAAATTGCAAGTGTTTGGCCTTGAGAGTATTTCTTTTATGTATAACTTTCTTGATGCCATGAAGAAAGATAAATTGGTGGGAATATTTAACTCATTGCTGACAAATTTATTCATCCAGGTTTTAAATGAAGAAAGCAGAAAATACTGCTGTCAAGGACTGAAGTCCTAGCCACTTTGCATATCCACATGACACTAAACTTTCGTTTAATTAAGGTATTCTATTCATAAACAGTGAAGCTGAAACCTCCGTAAAGCAAGAAAATAACTAATGCGAAGCACACAGTAGCTGAAGCCTGGTTTCCAAATAATTTGTCTTGGCTTTACAATGCACAACAACAACAGATCTACATCTCCCCACATTTTCCATGAACATTTTATTCTCCTTTTATCACAAAGCTCTCAACTTCTTCATCTTCTACCATCAGCACTACCAGCAGCACTACCAGCAGCACTCTCAGGGCTTCTGTGTAATGCCTCCACTTTTCTGTCACCCATACAAATTTATTCTCAGCTACCTCTCACATTTTCAATTCTCTCGCTTTCCCAAACCTTTTGGAACATGGAAAATGGATAGAATGGATGGATGGATGGATGGATGGTCACACTAGCAGCATGGACTCATTAGCTGTATTTCCTTAGAGAATCGGGCTGGATGGGGCTGCCCACTCAGTATTTTAGAGGCACCCAATTCCACAGAACAGAGGTTGGCAGCTGTACCTCAGACCCCACTTACAGGTCCATTTCCTCCAGCAGCTTATTTAAAATTCCCAGCTCTCAGTTCAATGCACTTCCTGAAAACTCAGGGTTCAAAGTGTATGCATCTTGCAGACCTGATGGCACAACCCTTCTTTTGTCCATATAGACCCATAAATATCTTTCAAATAAGCACATCACAATAAAACCTGATGTTACCTGCAATATCATGTTATTCAACACATCACCCAGGGAAAAGACTGAAGCAGAAAGTTGCACCATATCATTACGGCATGAATTTGTCCACTTCCTCTCTGATTTGTCACACAAGTTAAAGTGTGGATATGCTAGAGTATGTTGAGTGCTGTGTGGTCGCTCTGTGCAGCTAATCAGCACATGCCTCACAAGCCTTACTAAGGAAAATTTTAGCACATCCACAATGTGTGAGCAGACGGGTTCTGCAACACCTACACAGTGGTCAACATATTCACAATTCAAGCGCATACCCAAGGGCAATCAATTGGACTAACCAAGCATGCAAAATATAGATGACCTGAACACAGACACCTTTCATTTGCCCTGCTACAGTTTTGTGTGGACTGCTGGGCACCCAGAAATCTCAGAGAAAATGGCTAAAGCTGGTAGGAGAGCAAAAGGTGAGATATAAAAGCAGTCAGCTACTGCCAAAAGCAGTGACATCAGCAGGTGCATATTCCCTCATCCGCTACTGAGGCAACCTGGAGAGGACCATTGTGAAGTTATAGGCAGGACACACTATGAAGCTGCAGCACAGTAATTACTGTACAGTACAAAATCTTGTATTCAGTCATTGTTTCAAGCTACTGTGGTTCTCACTATAGAGAAAGAAGTCATTAAAAGTTAAAGTAGGTAATAGAAACATTGACATCAGTTTTGTTCTGTGGCAAAATTACTACATAGCATCTAGTTAAAGCTCTTCATGGCTGTCTAAGAGAAGAATTTGGCCTATTACGTCTCTAACAATTATTTGTCTATGCTCTCCATGCTTATTGTTTCACCTTTTCAGATTTATTTTTTCATTTACTTTAGTGTTCACTCTCAGACAGGTCTTAGTAACAACCACCATAAAACATTTCTCAGAATTTGTTTTGTTAGGTTAACCATTAAGATCATTGTGATTCTTCCTATTTTCATTATCAGAAGCAATACTGGGATGCTAAACCCCAAAACACTCTGGTGTGCATGACTTAGGTATTTGTATGCATATTAATATGTTTTTCACCTGACACATATTGAAATGTAGCAGATCACACACAAAATATGGTAACGTACTCAGAGACATAGTATCTATTTTTTAAAGCATGCAAATTGTGTGTTTGTCTCAATAGGTGACAAACAGATGGAATGTTGTCTTCAGCACATTTCTTCAGAGTTTCTAAATCTGCCTGATGGGAATTCCACTACCTGCACCAGCTGTACAGGTGACCTCTTTGACTTCCACTTGCCAGGCTCTGAATATATAAGGCAGTGCTGGCATGTTTTTAAAATAAAGTATATGCAAATTTGGACATATTTGACATGTTGCTGTAGTGCCTATTTAAAATGTATGCTATCTGTTTTAACCCTTGCACTCATAATTATAAAGTGTTTCAAACTGTCTATGCAAAAAAAAAACGTTTTTATGTCTTTCTCTTGATTAATCTGCTTTAGTTTTTGTGGGTTTTTTTTCTTTTAATCAGAAGCAATTAAGGTTTCATATGTAATTATGAGTCTTTTTTGTTTCATTTCATTGTGAAGGGTTACTACTGTACTCCTAGGGCTGAATTTTCCAAGCACTGAATGCCTACTTTCTACCCTATGTGCAAATGCTCAGGAAGGTCTTAAAAGACTTCCAAATTAGGAGATTTATTATACAAGAAACAGGACACATTTCTTGTTTTGGTATAGCATATATATAACACAGGACATAAAATATTCTCATTTACTTCAAAATACCAAAGGAACATAACCACTATATAATGTTTCAAAGATATAGTAAGGCCCATATTGAAAAATGACCAGTAGTTGTGCTGGTGTCTAGTCATTTTCTGGCTAAGAGCAACCAGACATTTGAGACTGTCCCCCTATTACACAAAAGACAAAATAGTCCTTTCCTAGGAGTATGAATAACCTGCATAAGACAATAGGCCTGATTTTAAGAAAACATATACCTGAGTCCAGGTGATTTTGATGGGTATCAGGTGCTCACACGAGTATGGTTTTGAAGGAGGATGTATGGCCCCAATAAGGTTATGGTTGATCAATGCAGTACAAGTTAATGAAAACGTAATGAGCCCCAGCAAATGGACCAGCCCATGGAAGAAGGCTCTCTCCCTCTACATGAAGCTGGCCTCTGGAAGGGCTTTTGAAAGGTTAGAAAGCTACAGTAATAAGAAGACAAAACCTCATTAGTTCCTGGAATTCTGCCTATGATCTTTTTCCATTTCCAGTAGTTAGTGTTGCTATGCTCAAAATTTTGTCTACAAACAAAGGGAAAATATATCTCATATGTAAAACCAAGAATTTGCTCAAAACCATAACAGTGTAATCCCAGAAACATTATTGCATTTAGATCTAATTATTGCAGAAACAGGAAGACTCATTTTCTATTGGGAAAAATGTCTCTCATAATAATAACAATTTACCATTTTTATACTCTTAGTTCCTACCCCTTTTCCTAGTGATATACACACCCTCTCCCTGCTCCTGCAGGTCTTGAAGTCAGTGGTTTCATCCTAGTGGCAGTGGTGGGTATTATGATGAGTGTCGATATCTGGAGTCCTTCACTGGGAGGAATGTTGGTGATATCTTCTCCCTTGCTCTATGATATTACTAGGGACTTTTCTATATGTTTGCCAATACATTTTATGTTTTGTTCCTTCTCCACTGATCTGAACCTCCATGTTAGAACCAAATATACTATAAAGAGTGCCTATGTTAGATACTATTTACTTGTTTTCTTTGTTATCGCTAAAAGCCGTTTTATCCAGCTCCAGGCTTCCCTTTCTTTAACTGTCCACTGGTGAGTTGTTCATAGCCCTGGAGTCTCCAGTGCCAGCCTGTGCCCATCTCTTACCATCCCATGTCTTCCCTCCTCTGTGCCACATCCTGTGGCTCCACTTCTCGATGTTGCTGCTATCCTACCAGACTGACATGTCTGTATACTATGTCTTTATGGCAGTTTTAAATACCTCATACTACAGAGAACAACAGCTTAGTATTGTTATCTCAATAAAACTATGGTCATACTCTATGAAGAAAAAGGAAAGTAGAACGAATTAGTGACCACTACCTAGTTATTGGGAAAATTGCTGTTTAAGCTAACCCAAGTAAAACAAGAACAGTTCAGACAAGGTAAGCCTGACACATTTCTGTTCTGGGCCTTGCAAACTCAGTTTGAAGCCTATGGCCAGGTAATGGCAATGTCACTACTGTAGTGCAGGTCTGCAAGGTCACAGAGTTAAATATGTGTTTTGTAACTATAACCATACCTCATGAAAACCCTCCAGAGATTTTGTGTCATGACAGTTGCCTCAGATCACTTTGGACTGTGTTAAATTCCTGTGCTGAATTATTGTCTGGCAAACTTTCACACTCTGGATTTTAACAGGGCTCTTCTGATCAGTGTGCAAAACACATCCTGACCTAACATACCCCATTGCTGCCTCGAGTCCTCTTCTGTCTCCAATACACAGACTGTGAGACACCTGCCTCCCTGCTGATGCATCAACTGGGACTAGAAATTTGCACAGTAAAGTGAAGACAGATACTCCAGGCAACCTTAGGAAAGAATTGAAAGGAGCTGATGTGGGGCAGAAATAGGAGAGAAAAAAGAATTAAGCAGGTTTTAGGAATAGGATAGTGGGAAGAACAGGAGGTGGAAAAGAGTCTGAACTCTCAGGAGAGGAAAAGACATGATCAGCAAGAAAGCAGCTAAGTGTCTGTTGCATATGAGGGAGAGAACTCATAAATGTAGAATCAGCAATGTGTTCACCTTCAGCTTTATGACTGATGTCACTGTGCAAAGTATAGGGTTAATTTACATAGCAGTTGCCGAATAATCTTCATTAAATATCTAGATGAAATGTCAGATTTATTTTCTACACAAACTGCAACAAACTCTACAGATCTACCCACAACCTGAAACATAATAGATTTCCTCTGGCTAGCATTAACCCTCTATTTATGTTTCTCGGCACTAGTGAATTCGAAAAATGTATTTACTTTCAGTGTTAAAACTCTCAGGCAGTAATAATTCTTATCTAAATTTACAAGGATCAAGTAACTACTTATGGAAAGTGCTCCATAGGTATTGCAGAAATCATTCATAGTTTACAATGGTCCAACAAATGCAACAAGAAGCTATGCTTGTAGACCATAAAAATGAAGTAAAAATTTAAGCTTGCTGCTATGAATTTGAACTATTGATATAAAATCAATCCTTAGCCAGTGTGGTCTAGAAAAGTGATTGTATCATTTTTATTATCAAGTCTAGATATTGCAAAAGTTTTGCACAGTTTGATATCTAAAAGCAAAAACCATAATTCTTTAATTTACTTCAAAAAAAATATTATTTTATATCAAAAACCATCTGAAATGTGCAAGGATTTATCTACCTTTAAAAGCACCTTTAAACAACAGCACTAATCTTTTCTTAGATGGAGAACATCGAAGCTACCTGTAAACCAAATTGCATTTTCCACACATGACAAGGCAAGTCAGTATAATGGAACCCAGGTGTTAGACTAATTTCTAATTTAACCATAAATGAAGAAAAGAGAAATATTAATCCTCAATGCAAGTTGTTGTGGTATTACAGAATCCATCATAATGAAGAAATGACCTCACTTTGCACAAAGGTTAACTGTACAAATGGTACTGCATTGACAAAAATGTTAATGAGTTTGTGTGGCAGCAGGTAAGCAAGAGCTGGCAGAAGGAAACTATTGTGATAGGCAGATAATTACAATGGAAGTCATGTCTTTGGTAATGACTAGGATTCACATCACATATCTTTTCAGTCACAGTACAATTTTGCCAGCTCTGTTTATGGTAATCTATGGGATTATTTGACAGCAAGGTGACACTTTGACTTTGGAACAAATTTATTTCACAGACAGCACAATTACTGATATTGTGACATTCAATTAGTTACATCACTGCTGTATAATTTTGATTTTAGAAAATATACAAACATGAGGTATATTTTCATCAGTACATGAAGTTCTTTGGTTCTCAGTTCAGGTTTCATCATGCTAAATGCTTTGATCTTACTAATGTGTAGGAGCCACGAGAAATTTAACAGCTGTGAGCTGTTAACCATTCAACTGCAGGATTAATAAAGAAAAAGGAAAAAAAATCCATTCCAATTATTTAATTAACTTAAAGAGAAGGAATATAGATTTCCAGGCACTATATAACAAGTACAAAATATGCTTTTTGGAAAGGAATTCTCTGACAGTAGTTACAGACGTTATATCACATTTTAGGCCAAATCTCCAGCTAATCTATTTACCTCAATCTCACAAAACAGCTACAAATAGGAAAATATTCAGGTAAACAATCAAATCTCTGTCACTCATTTTTCCCTTTATGGAAGGAACGTGAAATAACAGGAAGAGGATAAGACTGACAGCAAACATTGTGAGTGGCTCCTGAAGTTCCAACATATCCTTGGTCCATGGTGATAAGCAGCACCTTACTGTGAGCATTTCATTGCAAGAGCAGAGACTACAGCAACACATCAGTACTTGTGTGTAAGTAAAGTGTTCTGAAACCATAACTGATAAAAGATGTGCTTTGGCAAACAGACAGCAGTTTGTAAGAAAAATGTTTTCTGTTTGAAATTGTCCAAGAAATGCTTTGTGCCAACAAACTTCGGCTTCTGGGATGCTCATCAATGTTTTCTGCTTGTGCTTCATGTGCATGTTTCAGTGCCTGAGCTTGTGTGACTTGTCACCTAAAGTACATTTTGTTACTTCAGTTCTTTCAGTGGCTGACCTAATCTTCCACAACTGCCTCACCTGAAGTCTCTCTTGCTTCACAAAGTTGTATCTTCACAAATATATCATTGTAAATATTAATTTTATGGAAGAAAAAACATAAAAGAAAGTAGAATATAAAAAGAGGTATGAATATATCAGAAGCAAAAACTTGTTTAGAAGACAAAAGAATTTCTACAAATACATTGCATTACTATTAGCACGGCTCTTGTTTTACTAGTGATTTCCACCCCCACCTTGATGTAGGTTTTACAATCTAAAGTTTATGTATCCACCTTCTTTGTAACTCTCAATCTATGTGAAATGTTCAATATCTTAAGATACGTGAGGTAAGCATTAATCAAAGAACAGCATTAAGGAGCAATAGCTATTCTTACTCTGCATGATGTCTGCATCACTCCTTCCATTGAACTTAGGTGTAAACTTTTATTCTGCAATTGGATTAGAAAAGTTGGCTTAAACAACTTATTTATAGTCATGATGTGGAAAAGAACAATTTGCTGTCAGTATTCTATTATATCCAGTTCTGCTCAGTAATTTGCGACTTGAATGAACAAAACTGAAGGCTTTAATGGGATGAGAATGTTGCTAAGATTTGTTAGTGCAGTCACATTTTTTCTCTCCAAGGAGACAAGTTGCAATCATAACGATCTTACATTTGTAGAGTGGTTTTCATGCCAAAGGACCCCCCAAATGCTTTAAAAAATTGGCAAATTACATACAGGAATCTTACCATTCACCACTGAATTTCAGCAGCCTCTGTTGTGAAAGGGTTTTAACAATGCACAGTAAAGTTTAGTTCACTTTAGGACAAGATATGACTACTATAAAGCAGGAAGAGTCTCAGCAGGCAGGCAATAACACTTCAAATGGAAATGCAGAGAGACCACTGAAGTTAACATACTACTTAGAAAGTGTGGCACATCGATTTAATGACCTTCCTTTTGTGTTTCAAGAGGACCATCCATTCAATAACTCATTGAACAAGTCCAAGTGCACTTGATGCACTTAGAGCACAGTTCTTCAAGGTGCTGAGTACTGTAGTTCACAAGACAACAAATGGTAAATCTGTAAAAATGACATGAATAAATGTAAGTAAGTGCTTAAGTGCTTTACTGATGAGAACTTCCAGAGCTGTATGAAAGAGTCTGTGTCCCTGAGAGCCCAACTTCACATCTTGAAAGCAAGATATCTGAAGGAGAGAAACAGAAGCAGTGAGAGTGGTTGGTATTTTTCACTGGCACAGTTTACAAGGACAGCAAAAGGTAATTCCCCTCTCACGCATTCTTTGAGAATTTGCTTTATGATGCTACAGCTGAAGAGGACAAAGGTTCTGTTATTTTTTTATTTTTTTTTTTTTAAATTAAAAGTACTAAAAAAGAGCAGAAGGTATTTAGACAAAACCCAGGTCTCTAAAAACTTCTACCCAGTTGTTAATCTAACTGTGGAGATGCCTATTTCTATAGACATCTCAGTGCTGCAGTGAAGCTTGTACATGAGGGAGGTCTACCATAAACAGTAGTTTAAGAAGTATCTCAGATGGAAGCAAATGTGCCTGAGGACAGATATCTGGTTCAGACATGGCTGATGAAGGCATATGGTGATGGAGAGAGCAGGCAGCATTCTGATGAGACTCTCAGGAGATAATAAGCGTGTCTAAGGGTCTCAAAGAAGCAAGAAGGAGGGTCACCACAGGGAAGGATGATTTTGAATAGGAAAATCTGTTATACTAGTGTTCTTCTAAAGTTCACCCATAGGTGACTCAGACACACTTTGACGATCTTGGGCCATCTGTCCTCAGACATCCTGCCTCTGGGACCACAACTGGTGAAAAGGGAAAAGAAGTGCGGGCATCCTTTACTTACACACACACACGTGAAGAAGTCGAGGAGGAAAGAGGGGCAAGTGTCATGTGTTCACTGAGAAGAAACTCCCTTAAACAGGGAGAAAACAGCAGGTTGAAAATGGAAATGAAGGAAAACCATTCAACTATGAAGCCTTTTGGGGAGAAGGAAAGGTGTCCCTGAGGCTGCTCCACTGCACAGGGAAGGAGGGAGGGGAACCAGCCAAAGTTGCTGGATACCAGAGGCTTCCAGCACCCTCTGCAGCCACCACTTTGCCCAACTTGTCACCCAGCTCTGCTCAGTTTACAGCTTTTTCCCTGGCTGATGCCTGCAAGTGGGGACCCTGGGTGTAAATCCAGCAAGCATTTCTGTACTTTACAGTAGAGCAGGAGCTGAAACCAAGATCTCTCTTCATTTATTGGTCCCTTACCCACCAGCATATAGAGTCCTTTGTACACACCCTTCTTCTCCTTTTTCTTCTTCCCATCTTCTTTTCAAGGAAAGTGGGAGCAATGGTTTCACTCTTTCCCAAGATCTGAACAAATTCCTCATGTACCATTAAAGAAGTACAACAACAATAAAAAAACCTCTATTGAATAAAAAGATTATGTAAATATGTGTTTTCTAGTTTTCTTTTTGATCAACCTTACAGGAAAGATAGAGGAGGAAGGATTGTCCATGAATTTGTGTGGAGCTCTGGTGAATTATATCCTCCTGGTGCCAAACTTTTCAGTTCTAACAAGAGAAAGCCCTGAAAATTTCTGAACTTCTCACTATATCAGAGTTGTATTTTTATGCTTACTGATTATTTTTGTTGCTTTCACTTATAATTGCTATTCTCTAAAACAGTTTTGAAAAACTACAATCAACAGATGAAGGCTTCTGCGGTAACTGGTACACATCCATGCAACTGAAAACTAAGTACTACAAACTTTAGGAATACTTCTGCCAGGGAACTATTCAGGGAAGTATGTCATGGCTAGCACTTCTTCTCTAAGAAAAAGAAAACATCTGGACTCTTTATTAGATTGCTTTCCTTCGTAAAATTGTATCTCTTTACTCTTTGGACAACAATGATCTGTTTTCCCTTCTTTTGGTTTTGTCAAAAATTTGAAATCTTTCAAATATAAAAGACAAAATTAAAATGTGGTGGAAATTCAGGCACAAGGAACAAGGAATTGAGCTAATTTAAACTGCATGATTCTGATTACTGATGATGGGTCTTCAAAGCTTGATGTTTTAGTCTGCTGAATAAACCCCAGCATGTGCCCAGCACAGATGGCAAAAGTACTTCCATGTATGTTTTTAGGTGGTCTTCTAAAGGAAGCAAATATTCTGAAGAAGCAGAATAATTATACCGAAATATGTTTAATTTTTAACCTATTTTAACATTAGACTTATGCAAATTTGATTAAGACAGAAATTTAAACCAAAACTGAACTGCACACTGAGCAACAGCTGTGTATGTTCTGCAGGTGGTTTTCCACAGCAGCACACTATTCCACAGTCCTTCAGCTCCCTCTGCTGCTTAATCAGTTCCCTTATTTTTCAAATTTGACATAATCTTTTACTCATTTAACCTTTGTTTTGATGATAAAAAATGATGCAGATTAAAATTGCACCTAAAGCAATGAAATTATTGCTTGAATCAATAAACTGTGTGTGCAAAGTTTCATGTAATTATTGTCTCTTTTCAGGGAGAGGCAGAAAGCCCATCAGACTCTTCTGATTGCTTTTTGGTGACTTGTAGTGCATATATTCTGCCATTAAAATTTGATTTTATGTAACTGGAATGTATCTGTTGCTTAAGCTGACATTTCATGGTTATGCAATTTTATTTCATACTGGTAATTTTTTAAAATAATTATGCCTTTATATACCTCAGTGTGATCTTTATTACGAATGTCTCTTTCTGACATCTCTCAATACTTTCTTTCCCAGATTTTGATGGTGTTCACTTATCAACAATGCTAAAGAAAAGCAGCAGCAGCTTGTATGTTTGTATATTCTAGACTTTATTGCTGTATTTTCCATTTCTAAATAGACTTGACAAAGCTTATCCCAGATAACAGAGAACCATATATATTCAAACAATGTGTTGGTCAAAATGCAATATAAATGCAAAAGACACAAATACACACACACACATTCATTAAAGTAGAACTTTGGTTAATGAGGTATAAAGAAGGGAAGGAATTATCTGCCAGAATATTTGTGGGAAGTATTATTAAAACCTCAGCATCACACATCATACTGACTAAAATGGGGACCTGGAAAGCAGTAAAGGTTAAGGGAATATTAACACACAAGATTATGCCATTCCAAGGCACCTCTGATCCTCAGGGGATTTTCAAAAACCCAGTAGGTCTATCTAGATTACATCAAAGATGGGAAGCTTAGAATTCAATGTGTAATTTTCTCCATAGGTATGTAGGGTATTATATCAATTTTTCTATTCAGTTATTCAGCCGTGCGATTATATCAGTCACTGACAGAATTACCCCAGGAAAACAAGATTATGAATTCTCCATGTGAAATTCTGCAAAACTATTGAAAGTGCAAGTCTGGGGAATCTTGGCCAAGGCTTTACTTCCTCCAAGACAATGAGGATGACTTTCTGAGAGATCTGCATTAATGCTTAGCCCCAAAAGCAATGGCACCTGTGGGTATGTACTATGCTACACCTGTGAATAAATGCAATCCACCTGTAGCCCAGCATGCACAGAACAATTCAAACAACCCAGGCTTGATCAGACTTCTCAGGCACTGTTTGGATGCACGGCTTTGTCCTTTGTGAGGACAGTGTTTATATTTGAATTTTTTCAAAGTATTTGCTGCTGTTCAGGAAATGGTGACATGCTGCTGCCTCTCCTCAGGGGACAGGAAGCGGTTGTCTTCACTATCACCTTCTTCACACAGCTTATTTTAATGTGACAACTTAGGAGCAGGACCATTGGACTGGAGATTAATTACATGACTGCATACATCTCAGGAGGACATTACAGAATGACAGTCGCATCCAAAGGATACAGGCATGTGGAATAAAAGGGTGGATGGCAGGAGACCAAAGCCGCAGTCAAACAAGAGTACCTCAGAGGATGCCGAATTTCAGAGGTATTTGGGAGGACCATCCCATCCCCTTCCAGCCTTAGAGTCTGTTAGGCGCTTGAAATCCATGCATGTCCTGACCTTCCCTAGGCAGTTCAGTGCCTCACTCCTGCTCAAGTCTCACCATGGAGTATGCTGCTCCACAGCAGCTAAACCCAGCAGTTATATATCACCTGAAAAAGCTTCATACATTGACAGTCCCATTGTCACAATATATATAGGGACACAAATGTGAGAAGGCAATACTGATCATCATGTCCAGTACTCCACCACCAGCAACAACCAGAACATAAGCAGCAATTCAGGCCACAAAGGACTCAAAACATAAAAGCTTTCCCATTGTTGACAAATATTAGACCTGCAGTAAAAAGGCCAACGTCCCAGCTGGCATGTCCCATAGTCAGGAAAGAGAAAACATTTGAGGTCACAACAATGAGCTTCAACACAGCAACAAGAAGTACCATCACTTACCATGAAATATTTGGGCAATTCAGATGGCTTCTCCATGCAGGTCTGCCTTTCTCTCTGGTCACTATGGGCTCAGGAAACTTAAGTTCCTACTGACACTCTGACGTGCAGGGCAGCTCTTACTACACAGGTGTGACTGCCTGCTTCAGAGCCCCTGTCAGAGCTCATTTGTGAGGGCCAGACTCACGCAACTTTGCCACTAACTCAGTTCAATTCTGCACTGAGTCATGCAGGACTCTGTTCAGAGCAGGAGTATCAGGCTGCAAATGTAAAGCTGTGCACTGCTGCCTGCACAGCATGAAATAACATCCAGCTGCTCAACAGCTCAGATTCGAAGAATTCAAATCAACAGCTCTTTATTATGTGCATTTAATTAGGTCCTTATATGTTATATCACACTGTTTATCCTACTATTCACGGTCTCCTCCAGGCAATTCTGCTCTGCTCACACCTAAGTATACATGCAGACATCAGCCATTAGCAGCACTACTATGTTCCACTCACGCTGTATATTGTTATACGTGAATGTCTTCCTCTGCTCAATGTTACAGGCGACTGGTGTGGACCTTAGCTAGCCCTTTAATTTAACTGCTTCCCTACCCACACATTATCCAGTTTCTCATTCCTTCACTAGAATAGTTGCAGTAACTACAGTAGCTCTTCTTCAAACCTTTAGGGTACTTCTTCTGTTTTAATACTACAGAGTAATGAAAAAGAAATATGTAATCCCTGTCAAATTAATAAAGGAAAATTTGGTCTGATCTCAAATTTGGTGATTACTTTAACTCTGAACATGTGAGTAAAATACACCAAGGTGGCACTAAAAGAGTTTAAGATCTGAAATCCATCAGATCATACTAACTCAACTGTACTCAGCCTATCACTGCAGCCTCCCCACTGCTGCAAGGGAGGGCAGCAAAAAACTGGAAACCAAAGTCATAGATCTTAGGGGGTGGAAAGGATAAAAGAAGCAGAATAGCTCTTTCATTTACAAACATTGCCAATAATTAGGAGAAACCCTGAAGTATGGGAGGATTACTACAGCAGAAATAAAATGCAAATAAATGTGAACACGCAGCAATTTAGTTTCAGTTCATCCATTTTGGAATACTAAAGGATTTAATGTTTTTCATTCTGGGATCAAACCCTTCACTAAATTTTTCATCCCCATTACAAACAATGCATGTTCCTTGTCCTCTGTCTTACTTTGAATACTTTTACTCTTCAGATGCTTATGTACCATCTTCTTATTTCCTATTTAAATTAACTGTGATAATTTTATAACTGTTCAGTCTTGTACCATGACTTAAATTCCCTCTCCCAATATATTTATAGGCATCACTTCCACTCTCATCCAATTTTTCTTGCTTTCTTTCCAGACGTTGTTGAGAAAGAGAACTGAGGAAAGCAAAATGCACAGGGCCAAGAAAAGAGCAGAACCACAAAATTGTGGCCCTGTGAGAGGGACATTCTCTTGGGAGTGGGTGAGTGAGAACCTGGGCAGCAGGACCTGGATGTCCAGGTCTCCCAGGACTGCTTTTGTATTTTTATAATAAACAGAGAACAAAAGAAAACGTCTGTACATACACAGCTGTTCTTCCAGGAGGTTAAGTCTGAGCTCTGGGTTCAAACTGTGACTTTGCATGGTGACCTTACACACTGTTTGAGCCTCTCCAAGTAGCTGGTGTTATTCTACTGCTATTTCCAGATAGTTTTAAAACTCAACAAGTAGCAGAGCAAAGCAGTTTTTTTTTCCTGACTGAATTCAATGTGAACAAAACATTACTTGATTCTTGTTTAGGGCCCAAGTTCCAGGTACTTAACATATAATTACACCTACAGCAATAAATGAAACATGCCTGGAATGGTTTTCTGACACTTAAGGAACCAGAACAATTCACATTGATATTTTCAAACTTTTAAAATCACCAGACTGCATGTATGCAAACTACTCAGCTGAGATGTTCCAAAGTCCATCTTGATTCTTTAACCATGTCTAGGGCTTACACACTTAAGTGATGTGTTCCTGGTATTGGTACCAGGGTCAATGCTGTTCAACCTCTTCAGTAACAACCTGGAAGACAGGAGTAGTGCAACTTCTCCAGGTTCACAGACAATTCAATACTGGGGGGCATGGTCGATACACTAGAGCTTTGTGCTGCCATTCAGAGACCTCGAGGTGACAAAGAGGAATCCCAGCAAGTTCCAAGGGATCTGACAACTACTTCAGCTCAGGAGGAATAACCACAAGCACCAGCACATAACACGGACAGATCAGCTAGCTGGATAAGAAGCTTGGCAGTAAAGGTCCTGGCAGTGTTAGTGGACACCAACTTGTATTCAAGTAACACAGCCTTGCCAAAAACAAGGAAGAGTGTTGCCAGCAGGTCAAAGGAGGTGATTTTCCACTCTCCTCAGCACTGGAGAGACATCTGGAGTGCTGGGTCCAGTACTAGGCCTTCCAACACAAGATATGAGCATAGTAGAGTGAGTCCAGCAAACTGCCATAAAGATGACAAACGGATCGGAACATGTGACCTACAAAGAAAGACTGAGGGCTAGGACCCTTTAAGCCTGGAGAAGGGGAAGTTCAGGGAGATCTTATCAATGTGTACAAATACCTGATAAAGCAAGGGTGGAGGTAGAGAAGACTAAGTTAGAGTCTTCTTGGTGGTACCCAACAAAAGAACAAGAGGCAACTGTCACAGTGAAATACAGGAAACTCCATTTACACATAAGGAGAAAAAAATCCTAAACAAACCAACCTGCAAGGATGATCAAATGCTGGAACAAGTTATCCTGACAGGCTGTAGTCTCCATCCTTCTAAATACTCAAAACCCAACTATGCACACTCACCAGCAACCCGCTTTAGGTGATCCTGCTCTGTGCTGTGTGGTCGTAACAAGCGTCTGCAGAGGTCCCATCCAACCTCAGCAATTGTTTCTGCAGTTGTGTCTAAAATGTTTTGCAGTTTGCATGAAACAGCAACAATCAGGGCACCATTTCATCTTCTGTGGAACTAAACTTCCCACTTGAGTCTGGATCCAGTAACTGTTACAGCAGCTATACCTACAAACCTTTGACTAGGGAGCCACATCTCCACTACGTTTGTGAACTGCAGCTGTGGTTGAATCTCACCTTTAACTTCAAGAACGAGAAGAAAATGTGCTTCTCTTGCATTCCTGTGTAACCTCATCTAGGTGTTCCTGCGCTGGCAGGAGGATTGGACTAGATAATGTTTTGAGGTCTCTTTCAATCCCTAACATTCTGTGATCCGTGACAATTATTATAATACCTTATATTTGGAAATAATAGGGAAATGAGACAGCTTACCTCAGTCTTAGGATGAAGCTAGCAGCTCCTTGCTTTCCTCAGACCCACCTAACACGTACAGGAAGAAGACGATGAGCTACACCAATGTTTTGAGCATGGCTCAACCTGGTGAATGGACTCTCACCAGTGCTTAACTAGCTCGCAGATTTGATCTGATAAGCAAAATTGTCAAATTCCTAAAAAGCCAAAGGGTATTACGTACTTGTAAAGTTAAGATTAGATGAGCTAGAATTCCAAGAATTTCAGGAGATGCTCAAAACCAAATGTGGCGGTTTATTAAATTTGGGTTATACATAGCTATTAAACCTAGACCCGAGAGCTGTAGTTCAGGTGTCCATCTTTTAAAATGGTATGATGAAGATCATCAGGTTTGT
Source organism: Columba livia (assembly GCF_036013475.1). NCBI lineage: Eukaryota > Metazoa > Chordata > Aves > Columbiformes > Columbidae > Columba > Columba livia. The sequence continues at coordinate 178,465,662 of NC_088602.1, forward strand.
GACTGTGTATCAAAGATAGTGGAAATGTAAAGATTTTATGAAAAATTTATTCAGCAAGAACAAAACTTCTAGAAACCAAGTCCTAGTCAGACTGAGCAGAACTAAATGTGCATTGAAATGTGCAGATCATTATTTAACAAGTCATTTGGTGTACTAAACTATCTTGCTGGAATAACAGGTGAGGAAACAGTTTTTAGTCTTGTTCATTTACTTTGTTTACTTTCACAGAAGCTGGTTCCTGGAAAGTTTACAAAAACAATTGATGCATTTGATAAAATTACCCCTTCCACCAGAACTCTGCATGCAGACTTTAACTCCATATGTCACAGAACAATCAAATATTAAGGTAATTTTAATGGTTTTTTGCTTTACAAGTTAGCATTGTAACGATCTCTGTTCTGAAAGTCTCTATAAGCACGTTTTGCATCTGTTTTACTGTGTGGGATTCTTCCAAAAGGTTCCAGATCATTGAAGCAGGCATCAAAAACTTCATCCACAGCTTTTTCTGCCGTTTCCTTGCTAACTTTTCTAACAGCCAGAATGGATCGAATTGCTCTGTCTCGTACACACGTCTAAAGTGGGAATTAGATAAAGAAAAACACGTCAGTATTAGTGTAAATAATTTTTTTTCAGATTTTATCAAGTATCGAGTCCTACTACGTATGCAATAATTTTGTATTACAGAAGAGTCAAACAATGCCTGTAACAAGCTTTAAAGTACATTTTTGTTCCATCTGGTGTTTTAGTTCCATCTGTGTGATTTAGTTTTCCAGTCAGGTAAGTAATTGATGTTCCTTAGAAGAGGAATTAAAATATAATTTGGCATTTGTTGTAGGTATCAAGTGTTTGAACAACTTAACTTGAACACAAGAGAAAAATATGCCAGGAAGAAATAGAGAAAAGGACAAATGCCAATTAGTACTTTTGCAATTAAAGGGCTATAAAACACAAAGGAACGACTTCTCTACTGGCCTTCATTTTGATACCACTCTTTACAGCTACTTTTGCTTACATGGTTTGTCTACTAAAACATGAAAAAAAAAGAGAAGATGTAAACATCCCCAGCTACAAGCTAACTGCCACTCTAGCATGAGAAACTAACAGGGACTCAACCCATAGTTTTTATTACTATCAAAAAAAATTAATTCCTGTAAGACTTAACACACATGGTTATTTAGAACCCTTGCCATCCTCCTCCCTTCAGTTTTCAAAGACTTTTTAGAGTTTTACTCACTAATAGCATGTAAGGTATTCCCACTACATTTCCTGGAAATTCTGGGGTGTTTTTGGTTCTTACTAACCACCCACTGTCAGGGTGGTTACACTCTACAATACGACTAAGTATTCAGGAATTTCATTCCAACAAAAATAATAGTAAAAAAACCTTAATATGAATTATTAAAAGTTATGAAAGCTTAATTAAGAGGAAGCAGCAAGTCCATGGCATCTACTTCTTTTTCTGATATTTTCAGCTATGAAAGTGTATAAGGCTGAGATTAAGTAAGTAAAGATGGCTCATGCACTTTAACAACTACAGTCTTTACCTGATGGTGTCCTTTTAATCCAAATTTAAACCTGGCTATTTCATTCATCAGTGTACAGTCTCCACTGAGATTAGCAGCTCGAATCTATTGAGAAAAAAAGGCACACAATCAGAAAACCACATGGAAACACACGATGAAGAAAGCTGTAAGAAATCTTTTTCTTCACTATCTTTCTGGAAGCTGCTGGTAGAGAATATTCCCAGGGCCACATCTGCTTATTAAGTACATATTAACCTTTCTACCTACCCTCTCGGGCTCAATGAACTGCAAAGTATTACTATAGAACCTGTACGTTTCTCCAGGGATCTAGTCTCACATATTCCCGAAGTTTAAATGAATGAGCAGAAGGGATCGTATGTGTGTGTATACATATATCTATGAAGTGCTAAAAGAACATGGCAAGTAATATTCTCCCCAAACTATTTATACCAGAAACTGATACAAGAATCAGTCATAAAGGCAATTACCTTTTGAAGACTACAGCTTCAATACCCAGAAGAACACTAATCCACGTGTTTTAGGAAATGCCACAATTAAATAAGCATTTATGTTTCAGCTTGTTAACTATCTTGTCCTGTGCACTGTGATTTCTTTCGTCTGCGAACTGTACCACACCCTGCCCCCTCAGTGAGGAAACGTAACTAAAACTAGACTTCCTGTAACTAAGAATCACATTGAGAATAAATGTATGGAACATATGAAATGGAAGAATTAAAAAGCTAACAATAAAAGTTGTAACACCATGTTTATATAAAGTAAGTGCCAAAGAACTGAAGCAAACAATCTCAACAAGAGCAAGAACATGCACAATCTTGTTTTAAACATTTTCTCTAATTTTATGTTTGAGGCTTAAATGTTATATACTTCACTGCATAAATGCTCAGAAAAAAATACATAATCATTAATAATTCTGAATTATTTTACTGGGTTCATGTGGCAGGATGTTGGCAGCATGGGGCCTGGTGGGGTGACTTCTGTGAGAGGAGACAAGGGGCTGCCCCCATGTCAGACAGAGCCAGTTCCAGATGGCTTGAAAATGGATCCACTGCTGGCCAAAGCTGAGCTTATCAGTGATGATGGTGGTACCCCAGTAACGACATATCTAAGAAACGGTAAAAAACACTAGATGGCAGCTGTGAGAGAAAGGGGTCAGAGAAAAATGACAGAAACAGCCCCACAGACACCAAGGTCAGTGAAGGAGGAAATGGTTCAGGCACCAGAGATTTCCCCTGCTGCCTCTGGAGAAGACCATGGTGACACACGTCATCTCTCGGCAGTCTGTGAAAGAACACAGCGGAGCAGATATCCTGACTGCGGTCCAAGGAGCACCCCATGCCAAAGCAGATGGACACGAGGAAGAAATTTTTTATAATGAGGGTGGTAAGACAGTGGCACAGGTTGCCCAGAGAGGTGGTAGATGCCCCATCCCCAGAAACATTCAAGACCAGGCTGGGTGGGGCTCTGAGCAACCTGATCTAGTTGGAGGTGTCCCTGCTCATTGCAGAGTGGGGGGACTAGATGACTTTTGAAGGTCCCTTCCAACCAAAACTACTTTGTGATTCTATGACATGCTCTGAAAGAAAATGCAGCCCACGGAGAGCCCACCTAGAGGTTTTCTGGCAGGAACTGTGGCCCGTTGGGAACCCAAGCTGGATCAGGAGTGACCTCACACTGGAGCTGGGGAACAGCACAAGGAGGAAGCAGCAGCAGCAGAGACAAAGTGTTATGAACTGACCACATTCTCTATCCCTCACTCCCCTGTGCAGCTTGTAAGAAAAGGAGATAGAAGAGCCAGGAATGAAACAGCAAAATTGAGCCTAGGAAGAAGGGGAGGTGGAGGGAAGGTATTAGTTTTATTTCTCACTACCCTACTCTCTCACTAATAGGCAATAAATTACATTCATCTTCTCCAAGTTGAGTGTATTTTATCCATGACCTCCATGCCCTTACTTTGATCCATGAGCTGTTTAATCTTATTTTTCTCCCCTGTCCTACTGAGGAGAGAGAGTTGCAGATTGGCTTGGCGGATCCAAGCAAGCCAAGGTCAACCACCCCCTGGCCCCAGTTAAATAGAATGGCTTTACTGATACCCCATAAGGTTACTTCATTAAGTTTTATCTATAAAAAGATAAAGATAATATGTAACTGTGTCTCTCTTCCACAGCAAATATGAAGTAAATAATAAAAAATTTTTATGAAATCCGATTTTTTTTTCTGTACCAAACTCATAATTTTGCTTCTCTCACATACTATTTACAGGCAAAACCTGTGCACATCTTAAGTCTGGAATCAAATACATTCTCATTAAAAACAAAGAAAAAAATCCTACAACTAAAAAGAAAAAACAAAACAAAACAAAGCTATTGTAACATTTTAATATAATTTTATATATTTTTAAAAAACAGTTAAAAAGCCATCTAATTCACACAATAATGTACTTCCATAACACTAATTATAAGGGGATGTTTTTCTGTGACCAAGTGATTTGGACTACATCAGAAACCAAATAAAAGCATGTGAATACACACAAGTTGTGTACACAAGAGAATCTTTACTAGCATGTGCTCAGTTTAATTTCACCTCCTAATGCATCAAATTTTAAGGCCTTTCAAACAGCAAATTCCTTTGTCCGCTGTAACGGACATGGAGTTATAACTATACTATTATAATAGCAACACGACAATAATCAAAAATGTATGTTATAGGAAAAGACAAGTCTGTTGTTAGCCAAAAAAAAAAAAAAACCTAAACAAAAAGGTAGTAACCTTTTTGTTAGTACTACTGTGATAACTACCCACTATACTAAGATTTGTAGGAGAGAAAAAGAACCTCGTAAACTTTTGATTAATGTGTGAATGCGTTTTTACCTCTAACTACTCTCATTTGTTAATATCCACTTTTTGTTATGATCAAACTCACAGTGATCACATTTTACTTTGTATGACACTGACTTATTAATATCTGTGAAAACTAAATATTTGTTTTCTGAATTAAACTGTTCAGATTGACTTAACAGAAAGGACAAAACGTATTAACAGGATTAAACCAAATGAAGTCTGAGTAACAGCATGACTACATAAACGTAAAATATCAGATAATCAGCAGTACTTAATATAACAACAACATTAGAAGCATTTTAACTTACCTCCGAACATGCCAAATGTTTGACATTTTTAAACCAATCAACATGTGCGCGGCAGTGATCAAAAGCATGTATCAATTCATGTGTGACCACCCGGTTCATATGGGATTGTTGGCGAATGTTGTTCTGACACAGAACAATCTGTAGAACAAAAGACAAAGGTTGCCTTTTCACCAAGTTTCAGCATCTCCCTTACTTCTCAGAGACTCAGCACACATCACCTACAGCATTTAGGCTCTTCAGATTAGCATTTTTCAAGGTTAACAGCCTCGTAATTCTGCAGTGGTACCATGGAGCATCTTTCACTTATCTTGTTTTCATGACTTTAACTTAGATATTAGCATTAGTAAATTTAATACTAGTAAGAAAACACTAAAAATTGTAGTCTTTCAAAAGATGTACAGTGCCTACCTGAGATGTAGCAGAATCAAAACCTCCACTAACACAGCCATCACAGTTTTCACAAGAAAAGTGCCGGTCATTGAAGACAGTGCTGAAAGGCCCAAACAAACAAAGTTATAGGAAAGAATTTGAAAAAGACCAGTAACTCCATGTAATAGTGTTGCCACTACATAGAACATGATGGATTAGTTTACATACCAACCAGATTGCTTCATAGCCTCAAGAAGAAGTTGAGCATAGGGATCTAGAAAAACATTGCTGCAATAAATTTCTCTAGACAATGGTTTTGAAAGTCATCTATAATTCAAATACAAAGACAAGTCAGTCTGGTGTTATTTTATTAGTAACAGGCATTAATAGAGTGGCTTACTGTGACAAATGTCTTGAGTAACCTTTGCAGTCAACATAATGTAATGAAAAAGAAACAAATGAAACAAAAAACACTATATCCACTCAAATTTTCATGACAAAAAGGAGAGGACCTGCTGATAGGAAAAAAAAGCCCACAACTACTTTTTATGTTATATTAATTATATTTCCTTTGTCTTAACCAAACCCTCAAGCAGCAGCGCCATCCGGCCGCCCCGGGGGGTCGTGGGCAGAGTGAGTCCTGGACCGGGGGGTGGGCAGCGGCAGGGGAGCAGCTCCAGCCCCCGCAGCGGTTCCCGGAGGCGCCAGGGCCCAAGGTCACCACGCAAGCCACGGCCAAACCGTTCCAGGAGGGCGCACGGCTGTCCCCAGTTCCACTCGGGCGCCCTCCGCTGCGCCAGGGCCGGGCCCGGGCCTGCCGGGAAGCGCTTACTCGTGTCCAGGGTCATCCTCAGCATCAGCTGGCACTTGTTGTGGAACGTGAAGAGGCTGCGGACCAGGAAGCTCTGCGGCTTTTTGTTGCGGTCCGGGAAAAGCCGGTAACCCAAGTCATCCTCCTCCTCTTCCCCCGCCTTCTCCTCGGCCGCCGGCGCAGCAGCTTCTGCCCCGTCCATAATCGGCCCCTGCACCTCCCCACGCCCACGGGCCCCAGCCCCGCCGGCGGGGCAAAGGGCGAGTGACACAGCAGAGCCAATCGCCGGACCCGCTCCCCGACACGTGAGGCGGCGGGGGCGTGGCCAGGCAGTGCTGGGGGCTGCGGACCGGGGGCCGGCAGAGGCAGCGCATGCGCCCATGTGCCGCCGCGCTGCCCCGCCCCCTTCCCCGGGGTTTGTCCCGCTGCGGGGCCGCGGTGCATCCTGGGAGGAGGCTCGGCTGCGCGGGGAGGGCGTCCGGCGGCGGCGGGAAGAGGCGGGACCCGGCGCAGGTGAGGCCGAGGCTGGGCCTGGTCTCCGGTGCTGCCTCTGCGCAGCCTGCGGCTGGCCTGGCCACGCGAGGCGGCAGGCGAGGGGGACCCCGCTCTGAGGGACATCGTCTGTAACGGCGGGCGGTGCGGGGGCGGGTGTCGGAACTCAGACGGGCTGGTTTTGCCCCGGGGCCTCTTCGGCGTGAGCCCGGGCCTCCGGGGCGCGGCCTCGGCTGCCCGCCAGGCCTCCTGGGTAACGCGGCTGCTCCCCTGTGGAGTCGCTGGGCCAAGGCACCCTCGGGCGTTGGGTAAAGCAAGGGAAGGCCCTGGCGCTGAGATTCAAATAAAGTTGCTTTAAAGCGCGTAAGAGCCGCCCTGCCCCGGAGCCTGGGCCAGCGGGGATGAAGGTTGTTGCCAAGCTGTAGGCGGCAAGCAGGCCAGTGCACGGGTGTCAAACTCAATTTCGCCTCGGGGGCCACATCAGCCTTGCGGTTGACTTCAAAGGGCCGAATGCAATTTAGGACTGTATAAATGTAACTGCTTGTAGTTACCCTGGGCTAGTGGGTAACAGGAGCAGGAGTACACCGTAAACTTGTGCAAGACACTTTAGAATGCCAGAAAACAAACAGCTAGATTTAATATTAGATTTTCCCATGTATGAGAATATTATTTTAGTTAGTGATAGCAAAAAGGACAGTTCAGCGGATCACAATGTAGTTTGTTATGCCTTTTGAAGCATCTTGTTCTAGCTACTGTTACCTGAGGTGTGCTAAGTCATACAGAATATTAGGTGTGTCCATGACCAGTTTTCATGAAATGAGCTGGCTAAATATTGTGGAGATAGTTCGGTATGGGGGAACAGTTGTAGGTAGAAAAGTAAAAATAACAAACACCTGAATGGGAAATGAAATGGGAATGAAAAATACCCATTTATTTGGGCTTCACCTAGAGTTTCTTTCAGATTAGTTTCAAACAGGCAAAATATTTAAAATATTTCAGGAAAAATATATTGCTAAGGGTAATCATGTTACCACCTATGCATAGGAGGTAACTAGGGAGAAGCACAGCTTTTGTATCAGGGCATCTGCTCAGCTGCTTACTCCTGAGATCCAAAACCTACTTTTGCTTTGGTCACATTACTTCATTAGTAACATGTAGCATATTTTTCCATATTTTATGAGACTTTGTCTGTAATTATGGACAGTATATTGTATTGCAGAAATCATTAGCTTGGTTTGTCTTGTACGCTTTTATATTTCTATGCTCTTAGGTTATTGTTTCACTGGATGTTAAAAATAATTAAATAAAAATTTGGTCCTTTCTCTCCCTTAGAAGTTGTGTGTACTGTCTCTATAAATAGCTTATATGAGGATTGTAACTGATCCTGAAATTCTTTCAGTCAAGAAGTTATAGTATCAACTGTTCATAACTTTCTTTGTCTAAGTCTGTATTTAGTTCATCGTGAATTACTTATTCAGGATTGTTTTCAAAATAATTTTGTCTTTTTTGTGCTATGGAGTGTACAAATGTGGAGATTTTTTTTTTCAGTTATAACCAAGAGTTTTTTTAAGGTTGCTTTTTACTTGTGACTTGATATTTCTGTGAAAATAAAACATCTTTCATTTAAGACACTACAGTTAAGAAAACAAAATTTATGAAGGCTATTAAGTATTCATAATTATTAAGCAGTATTTTAAGGACTTGGGGGGCTACAGATGTATACAAAGCACATTCAAATAACATTCTGGATTTGTAATTCACTGGACTTGGTAATAAAACACTTCATGTGTTTACTCATTCCTGTCCTAAAAAATGTGTGCATATTTGAGCTCACTTACTGGTAGCAGTTGAAAGTGCTTTTGGGGTTCGTTTGTCAGATGATGTGTTTATGTTCAGATACAAGGCAGAATGTATACCTTAATTGCCTTTTTGTGTTAAAACTTAAATATTAGTGTGTCAAATTTTATTTCATTCCGTTGTCTGGGAAACACTGCAGAAGTTGCTTTAAACTCAGATCACCTTGTTATCATTTTAAGGATTTGCATTGACTTGTTGGGCCCTTTACTTTACACTTAGTTAGGAAAGCATGACTTGGTGTTCCAATATACTTTGTTTTATCTAAAAAATGTGGCTTCTCATTGTTTTTTCAAAGATATTTAAAGTATGTTTCTTCTTAGTCTCTTACTATATTATATTCCTACTGTGCTATTGGGAAGCCTGTCTTACATGTAAGTCAGATTAGTCATTTTGAAGTATCTAGCTTCCTTCAGTACATATTTTCCAGTTCTCTTTATAAAGGTTTTTTTCCTTGAAATTTGACAGATCACAATGAGTTCACCAAATAAAGCACTAGAACTACAGCTGCAAATGAAGCAAAATGCTGAAGAGCTGCAGGATTTTATGAGAGAATTGGAGAGCTGGGAAAAAGATATTAAAGAAGTGGATTCTGAACTCAGGAAACAGAGCGGTGTCCCAGAAGAGGTAAAAATCACAAGTCCAATGTCAATATTAACTCAGCCGTTCATGTGATCATGTTTATAATAATTACTTTTTGCTTCTGCAAAATTACATGTATTGCCTTAAAATATCTGAATAGAAGGTATGAGCTAACCCAGATGACTTGTTCCTCATCTGAAGCAGACCAAAGATTTCTCTGTAAACAGTTCCACCAACAGCTGTGGGGCAGTAGCCTCTGGAGGTGATGGGGCCAGTAAATTTTTAATCAGTTCCAGGTAGATCTAGAATAATATTTATGTTTGTAGCATCAGTATTATTTGTGGCTGACTTTTAACGTATTTATGTTATTATTCACTGATAACTCTGCAGACAGTTGTCTACTGAAGCTTAACTTTATATCCTACATGTAATATCTGCTATTATTATGTATTGAAAGATAGAAAACTTGCTGTCCTTAGTGGTTTTGTAGCATTCCTGAGAATAGCTTGCTGGATGAATTTCTAAAATAAGCCAGTAGACACAGATGCTATATCTAGTTATGGGTATTACAGATTCTTCAGTACAAGTGACTTTCACACATCTGTTTAGTATTAAATTACTTATTTCAATTTAGAATTTGCCACCAATTCGAAATAAAGCTTTTAAGAAAAAGAAGAAAAACAAAAGTAAGCTCCCTTCAAAGATAACCAGCGTGGAAAACAAGAAAAACAAGATCAAGTCTTATGATTATGAAGCATGGGGAAAACTTGATGTGGTGAGTCAGAATATTGGCTTGTTAACTTAGTCCTGTTCCCAGTTGATTATGTCTTAAATAAGATTTTCTTATAGTGCTGGGAGTTCAGTCCGCAGGTCAGTATCTTACTGGGCTGGGTACTACATAAACATAAAAAGCAACTTTCTTCCAAAAAGGTCATATGTTTAAAATTTGGAATATTAAGGAATACTAGTTTTCTGTTCACTGTGCTCTCAACAGCGAATCAAATTTGACTTAAAGGAAAAAGCATGGTTGAACTATAAATCTATTAAAAGGTCATAATTCTAATAGAATATAAGACTAAACATGGTTGGCAGTATTAGAGGATAGGTCTCGGACTTTGAAAGTGTGGAATGCTTCTTGGTAAAGAGGACTTGAGCAGTAGAGATTTTTAAAAATGCACTACTAATTCTCCTCAAGTCTTATTTTATTTTGTATTGTTAAATTATAATGAAGTTAATTTATTTTTATCTGTTGCAGGATAAAATACTTGAAGAACTTGATAAAGAAGATAGTACTCATGATTCTGTATCTCCAGAATCAGACTCAGAGGAAGATGGAATCCATATAGATGCAGAAAAATCTCTTGCAGAGAAGGAAAAGGTTGTAGCATTATAACTGTTTATTATATTTGTTATTTGGGCCAGTTCTGTTTAATATCTTTATCAGTGATCTGGGTGAAGGGATCAAGTGCACCCTCAGTAAGTTTGCAGATGACACCAAGCTGGTCGGGAGTGTTGATCTGCTCAAGGGTGGGAAGGCTCTGCAGAGGAATCCAACCAGGCTGGATTATTGCCATATGGATCACACTGGTGTTTACCTCAACACAAGGGCTGAATGCCCCAAACTAATTCACTGAGAATTTAAGATTAGTTCCTTTGCAAGGCCAGTACATCTGGGAACGATGGGCGAACTTGTCTGTCTTCCCAGCCTTGGTAATGGCAAGTTGGTACCAGTTCAGTGTTACCTTATTTTGCAAGTAGAATACAGCAAAACTTATCTCATGCTTCATTGCCATGTGAGTTACACCAAGTCAGTTGTATGGCAACTTCTGTAGTTCTGAGAAACTTCTTTGTTTACAAACAATCACCTAACACCATATGTCAGTCCATACTTTTCTTCAGTAGGGTTTCTTGGATTTTTTTTTTTTTTTACGGTCTGTGTGGGTGACATCTGCCTTCTTTCCCTGCTGCTGTAGAAATTCCATAATTTATAATCTGCAGTCTGCACTGAGAAACTGAGATGTCTTTGACTATTGTCATGTGGGCTTCAGTGAAGCATTTGATGGCACACAGAGTGAAAATTCTGTCCCAAAGGAGGCAGAAATGAGAATATTTACCTTGGAAAACAAAGATGCCTAATCTGGTTACTAAAAACTCAAAAAAACTTCAGTAATTCTCTTTGGCAATGTAAGCAGTTATTATGTGTGTGTTATAGGTGTCTGGAAATGACCTACAGGTACTGAAATTAGGTGTATAGTAAAACACTCCTATTGCATAAATCTTGAGAAATAATATGGGATACTTGGAATATTTTAGTGAAAAGTAATATTTTACTGTAAAGGAGTACTTTGTGAGAGATGTTAAACAAAAATATTTGAGCATTCTAAAATACAAGATCAAATTTTTTCACCAAAAATTATTAATATGTCTTTGAATGTACAACAATTTGCTAATAAGAGTTTCCTCTGTTTACAGGGTAATAACTACTTTAAACAAGGGAAGTTTGATGAAGCTATAAAATGCTATACTAGAGGAATGCATTATGATCCATACAATCCAGTATTGCCCACAAACAGAGCATCGGCTTTTTATAGAATGAAAAAGTAAGGCTTGTTAAATCCTTAAATATTTTTTTCTTTCAGATGCTATCTTCAGATTTTCTATCTGATTATTTATTATGCTATACTACAGTCTGAGTAAGACTGCTATTGCAACCCACTTTGCAGTTTCAAAGCAAAATAGGAATTGATGGCATAAGGAATCTGGTAGTCTCTCTCATCTTTTTTCCCCCTCTGCTTTCATGCTGGATGTTCACTGTCTTCTGTGTTACAGTGTGAGACTTCAAAAAAAGAAAAGAGAGTGAGATAAAGTTCACTATCTAATTTGCCTTTCAGATTCAGTAATCTCTGAGGCTTTAATTTGTTTTGGGAGAAGAAAGGGCATAGGAGAGTTGGTTATTCTTTCTTTTGCCGCAGAGATTGTTTACCTCTCTTTTCCTTTCCTGTTTTAATGTCTTCTGAATTGAGAGATGTTTAAATACTTGTTCTTTGCCCCTTCTGAAGCATGTAACATTTCCACTTTAAAGAAAACCTTTAAAGCTTCAGAGTAAGCTAACTTGAAGTTTTGTTTTTTGTTACCTAGATGTGTCCAAACTAACTCATTCATATTTTTATAGGTATTCTGTTGCAGAATCTGACTGCAATTTAGCACTTGCTTTAGATAAGAATTACACAAAGGCATATGCCAGAAGAGGGGCTGCTCGCTTTGCTTTGAAAAATCTTCAAGGTGCTAAAGAAGGTGGGTCTTGTTTCAATTCTTCCTTATAATCGATACAAACTGTTCATCTGTCTGCTTGGTTAAAACTTGTGTGATTTGTTTATTTGGTGTAGGAATTTAATTTTCATTTCCTGTAAACAAAGAAATGATATATGACATTCTTCTGGCAAGGTAAAATTCAAACGGCAAGTCTAAATGGTTACTGTAGGCATTAGAAGTTCTATAATAATTCAGTGTTAAATGTTTTAGAATAGTGTGTTCCTTTAATATCTCAGGCTTTTTAGGTAACTACAAAAAAGAGTTCTCTGAAAAGAATGCTATTATTTTATGTTCTGGTTACTAACCTGTAGTTCCTAACTGAAAAATTGTTTTCTGATCTTTTGATAGATTATGAAAAAGTTTTAGAGCTGGATGCAAACAACTTTGAAGCAAAAAATGAACTGAAGAAAATTCATCAGGTAATAAGATTAATAGGTCCTAACATAAGTTAATACAGATATAAACTGAAGAGGGTGTATTAATTTACCACAAGAACTGAATTCAGTGAACTCTTATGTGCTTTTTCTGGCATTTAAACTACCTTGAGGTACAAATCTGTAATTGAGTTTCTTCTGGATTAACTAGCATGTATGCAGACATCAGTGTGATGGTGGGTTATCAAACTAAGACTGGATGTGTGTACTGACATCTGTGTTTTTTTTTAAAAAAATCTTCCCTCAGATGTTTTTCTACCTCCTGTGTTAATGTTTTGTTTGTTTGTTTTGCTTCTGTTTTTTTTTTTTTTTCAGTCGTGCTTAGTATTTTGTAGCAAGGTATCACTACATATGAGAGAACCTCTGTGTTCTCTTGGCTGTAAGGCTGAACCCTTAACCTGCTTGTAGCCCCACTGACTTCTGTGGTCTACCAAAACAGAAAGTAGCTTTATGCCTATGAGGACATAATACTCTACTGCAAGTCTGATGACAGGGAGAGAAGGTTAATTATGATGACCTCAGTAATTATAAGCTCACTCGTCATTACTGTATGAATATGTTTATACCTCTTCACCTGTAGTTTTAAAAGTGCTTGAAAAATTTAGTTTCAGAATGAAGACCCAAAGTCTCCATAATTGAAGAAATAAATTATTTGTGAATTGGAATACATATAAACAGGTTCACTGGGTTATTTGCATTGTGCTTCAGAAATAACATACTTTTTATTTGCCAGTATTCTGACTCGCAGTCCCTCATTGAAATACATTTTTGAGAACAATTTAGAATGATCTCTTCAATTTGCATTCAACTTACAACACAAGCACTTCTGTTAAAATGCTTGGTGATTTTTGCATCTTAAAAGTTCAGAATTTATCACAATTTTATGTTATGAAAATCTGTAAGTGGGAGAAATACTGAGTAAAAAAAATACATCTTTGCAGGCTCTGTCATCAAAAGGAAGTGCAGAACAAAAAGAGCTTGAAGATACAGTCAGACCAGAGTTAACAGATGAAGAGAAGAAGTGCATTGAAGATCAGCAGCTCAAGCAGAAGGCTATTACAGAAAAAGATCTGGTAAGACATAGGTGGTGGAACAGGAGAGAACTAGCAAAGAAAAATGTTGTGTTGTGCTATTAGCTATGCGATTGTGTTGATTAAACTTGGTACTGTCTTGAACTTCGTAAATACAATGTCCTCAATATAACCTTAATTGTTTCCCATTTTGGGCTATATAGGGACCGGAGGGGAACAGTAAGTTCTGTTTGGACTCTTCTGGAAGAATAATTATACAAGGTAGCTTTTACAGCCCAAATTGTACCTGATACATTTTAAATTTATAGCAAAATAAGTAGAACTTGAATTGTATCTTACAGAGATCTCATTTCTCCAATATTATATGCATCTTGACCCCTGCTTGTCCAAGTTGAGTTGTGGACTATTTCCCATGTTTTCAAATCTCTGATTACGTGGTCAAAAGTAGTTATAAAAAGGACTTGAGGGAGTGCAGGCAACATTGACAATAAAAATGTATTTCTGGATACGTGGTCTTGATTCACAGTTAGTTTATTGATTTCTCCATCTCCCTAGTGCTGCAGTTAAGAAATAACATTAGCAACTAAAATGTAATTTTGTTTCTGTTCTCTTTTCTAGCTATTTAACTTCTGACTTTTTATCAATATTCAGATTTCCTACACTGGTTGTAAGAGGTAATTAGTAGGAAGAGAATGAAAGCATACATTAAGTAGGTAAAAGGGAACAAAAGTTTGAAGAGGTCAGGGAAAATAAATTTCAGTCTAGTGCAATACTTTATTGGCAGCAGAGTTGAGTAGTAGCGGACAAGATAACACATGGCTTTATGAGTACAGAGAAGCAAAAAATAGTCTCTTGGAATCAAACAAAAACGTAATGTAATTTTGTTGTATGGAACATTATTTAGAAAATAACAGCAACATTTGGGCCAAACTAATATTTCAGGATAACAGTTTCATAGATGTAGCAGGATAGAGAAGGTTTTGTGCGGCACAGAAAGGCGTCTTGAAAGGGGAATTGTAAAGGCTCAGCTTGCATTTAAATTCAGGAGGTACATAATGACTTATCCTGCACATCAAGGGTAAAGAAAAATCACAAGATACAGACTTATAAGTCTGCACTTGATCTATATGTGTAGCATTTTTTTTTTTAATCCTTGAAGTTCTAGGAAAAAATAAGATATTTTTGTGGTCTGTCTCCAAGCTTAGATATGAAGAAATATGCCATAAATATCTGCCCTGATGTGGGTGTTCTTTGTGATCCATCTTCTTGATATTGTGACCCTGTCTACTAAAAGGGATAAGAAAAACTCATTGTACTAGATCTTTCTCAACGCTATTTTTCTCTAACCTAAATATTACAGGGTAATGGTTATTTCAAAGAAGGAAAGTATGAGGCTGCAATAGAATGTTATACCCGTGGTATAGCCGCAGATGGCACCAACGCGCTTCTGCCAGCTAACAGAGCCATGGCCTATCTGAAGATCGAAAAGTAAGTCGGGTTGCATGGGCTGTACTGTTTCTTTCTTTGTTATGAAGTAGAGTTTCACTGATGTTGAGTTATTGTCGCTCCTAATTCTTTCTAGAATTCAATACAGGGTAAAGGGTAATTTATCCTGTAAGGGAGAGAAAACAACTCAATATGTGTGATCGTACAATGTGTTTCATAGGTAAGAAGTTTCGAGAAAATAGAAACTATGATTTCATACTGATGCTAAAGTTTCATTTTCATTCTTTCATGTGTCTAAAATTCTAGATATTCACCTCTCTCAAAGGACTTGCCAGAAGCTTTATGTCTTTTTTTAACCATAAAACCCAGTCAGCTACTAAATGTTGCACTGTAAAAAGAAGTGGATTATGACTTCTGAATTCAAAGGGAATGGAGGGGAGTTTTTTCTGGAAATGTTCGTATTTTGATGTATTTTTCCTTAACTCCACTAATGGAGATATGAATGTGTAGTTAATTTATTTTTAATTAAGCTTTATTTAAATAATCCAGTAACAGTAGCAAATGCATTCTTTCTAGCAAATGAGAGAAATTTCATGTGATCAATTTTGAAGTCTGGATTTTTTTTGACTTCCCAATGGTATGGTAGTTTAAACCTTTTAAAATGGTAGCATAAGAAGCAGAGAGCTAAGCATTATTTTGGTCTTCTGTTCTAACATGATGTGGTTGGGTATCTGTAGAGACAATATATTGTTCTCAAATTATGAGATAGTAAGATAGGTAGCACAGGTAATATTTCTGACGCAACATCTGTAATTTAGTACTGAAGCCATAGAGGGCATCATAATGCAAATCATGTTCTCAGAGAATCAGGGAAGTGATACTTTAATTGAATTGACCAAGCAAGAAAATTGATTTTGTATGATATATCAGTGTATCATGAGTCTTTACATTTCAAAGAGGACCCAAACATAAAACGAAACAGAAGCTCATTGGTATTCTTATGAACCTCTAGAATTGATAAGAACTGAAAAAAAAAATACTGTTCCTGTAAATTTAATGATACATTGAAGGAAGAGAAGAGGAATGAATGAAAATACTTAAATATGCACATAGTGGAATCATTAATATAACTAATATAACTGGTGTGAAGAAATTTGATCTTACAGTGAAGTAAAGGACTTTAATGCAAGGGCATACTGACTTCTCATTCTTGAAGTAGTTAAAGACAAGTCACAAAAATTCAGATGTAGAGAAATTGTCATTTATGCTTGCTTCTCCTTTCTTGCCTCTTTTTTTTTTTTGGCAGGTTTCTTTGTAATGATATTTATGCTTTTTGGAAGTACAAAACTATGATACTGACTTTCATTTTAAAGCTATTTAGCGTTTAAAGTGGATTCTGGTCTGTCAGGCTTTAAGCATTTATTTTCACAGAGGAAATTAATTTCTCTGTGATGATAAAAAGAGAATTATCAGTTTGCCATGAGATACCAAAAGATAAGGTGAAATTTCAAGGTGCTGGGAATCCATTTTTTGTATGTTTACTTTTATTTTGCATTTTAGCCTAGTGATGTGTATTTACATGTATATAGGTAATTACTTTCTGTCTTCATATTTTAATTGTTTTGGGTAGCTATGTCTTTTCTATTGAAACTGCCTCTTTTGAAACATCATTAATTATGTACTACTCTTTCAATGAGATACGAAGAGGCAGAACAAGACTGTACACAAGCTCTGCTCTTAGATGCCTCCTATTGTAAAGCCTTTGCCAGAAGAGGATCTGCCAGAGTTGCTCTTGGAAAGCTGGAAGAAGCTGTGCAAGGTATGGCTTTGAATTAGCCTAAGTGTGAGAGGTAAAGGATGAGTATAAGGACATTTTGATTTTTTTTTTTTTGTTTTAATCTTCTAATACCAATTAAATCAGTTGCTAACTAATTTAGGCAATGGGGGCAAAAGTTAAGAATGGTGGGGTTCTGTTGTGTTTCATTGAACCTGTGTAAAACTTTTTGTGTTGGTATCCACATGAATGAAAGACAGTTTTGTGTGAAATTACAACTGTTGTTGCTTATGATAAGTAGTAACAAATAGTTCGAAAACTGTGTTTAAAACTAGGTAATGATATAAGCATTATGATGACTTACCTGCCTTTAATTATTTTAGATCTCTGAAAGGAAAACGCAAGGTTTAAAAATCTGTCAGAAGTACTTTCTAACTTGAAATGTCTACAGTTTTTGTATGTTGTTTTTCACTCAGATTTTGAAGCAGTTCTGAAGTTGGAACCTGGAAATAAACAAGCAATAAATGAACTCACTAAAATAAGGAATGTATGTATACTTGTGATTTTTTTTTTTTGTAAGCCTGTAGTAATAGAATTTGAATGTTTTTATTCTTTATTATGTAGTTTTTAACATATCTTATAATTATTCCTCAATTTTTGTATCTTTTGGACAACTTACTATTTTTTTCAGGAATTGGCCGAGAAAGCACAGCAGACTCATCAAGAATATCCCTCGGTATTGATAAAAGAATCAGAAATAAAAAATATAGTGAAAGTGATTGATAATCCATTACACTTGAAATCAACAGTAAGTTGTTTTTTGTGAGTAGCTTTCTATAGTGACAGGAAAATTAGAGCTTAAAGTTAAAATTCACTCCTTGCCTATTTATGTAGACTAACTCCTGATAGATACAGCTTGCCTGTAGAAAGCCCAAAATTTACAGATTTATGCTCTTGATATTTTTCAAGAACATAACTCCAACATTTCCCTGTGTGTGTGACAGTAGCCATGGTGTAGGCATTCAGCCTGCAGTACCACACACAGAAATACGGTGTATGCACGTCTGTAATGTTAAATGGGGTGATAAGTGGGAAAACAGAAAGCAGATTCTGAGATCCTCTAGAGTAGGGATAACCTGGTTTATGAGGGTACGGCAATAAAATGATCATATAAGGCTTCCTGTAGAATGTCATGAAGTTTCTTTTTTTGCCATTTATCTTTATTTAATGTATATCTTCCATGTGCACCACCAGAGATGAAACTGATTATCATGAGATTATTTAAAATGAAACACAGCTGTTTATCTGTGGGCTTTTATATACACTGATGTTGAGGCTAAACACAGGACATGAGGTTTGTGTTCTGTTTAGAAGCCTTTACGAAGAATACCCATTGAAGAAATTGATGATGACACAACAAATAGTGATTTGCCCACCACTACTTCTTCAGTCAGTAACTGGAGGAATTCAATGAGCATTGAAGGAACAGAGAATCTAGATGAAGATGATCAGTTGACTGCAATGGACATTCCAAAAGCAAAGCACTTGAAAATAGAGGAAATCAGTGATGCGTCACCTTTACAGTAAGTATAAAAATTCTGATTCTCTTTTTCTGAGGTAAATGTAGTTGAAGTATAATCTTCATTTTCAGATTTCTACGTGTGATGAGGTATTAAACATATTTTGGAGAATTTGAATGAAAAAGAAAACGTTGAAAGAAACTACAGTTCTTATGACTGCCTCTTTGATCGGGTAGTAATTAAGACAAGTATGATCTATTTAGTGTCGAGTAGAAAACTAGTCTCCTTACATTTCAAATATTAAAAAGTTCATAGTATTTCCTATATGCCATACTCTATTTCTTGTGCACTTCATCTTCCCTAGCTATGAATTTTATTTGTCACGTTTTAGAGTAGATGCTGAGCAGAGTTCAAACACTCTTTTCACACCAGTTGTGTGAGAGAAAAGGAGCAGGCGAGAGTGTCACCGTCTCACTCTTTTTCATGCTGAGCAGGCAGCTGATAACTTCAGGTTTGGTCAGAGTTCCCAAGTTCCACTGTGTTAGCTGAGCAAACTCAAGTCTGGTTGACTTAAACTAGGCTGAAGTATAGAAGCTACTGGCCTGACTTAATCCTGCTAAGTGTTGGAACTCTACTTGTCCGCTTAGGAGAGCACTGTATGCGTTGGCATCATCTCAGTTCTGCTAATAGTAAATACGTTTTATGGAATTCTGATGGAAGAATTTATATAAGAAACACAAACACCAGCCTTTTCCAACTCAGTCAGATGGATTTACTGTGAAGTGTTGAAGAAAAAAATATATATCTTAGCTGGTTTATAACTTCTGAAAAATAAGTGGACTTAACTGACAAATTATAGGACAAAAAATAGCTCCACTGTAATCAGTGTTGAAAACAGTTTGTTCATTGGACATGGTTATTGTTTTGCATTGTGAAATTGCAGAAAATGTAATATTTTTTTCAGTTGTGTATGGTAGCAATCATACCATAAAATGCAGTTATTTCCAGAAACAGAGAAAGGCTGAGCATATTTGTAAGTATTTGCAGATGTGTGTTTTTTCAGAAAAGATTAATTTGAGTATCAAACTTCCATAATTTGAAGGGTTTTTTAGATACCTGCTTGAACTGAAATACATTATTTTTAAAACTTTTGGTACTATTTTAGATTTTTTTAAGGAACTGAAGGGTCTCCAGTTAGGAGGTCTCAGTGTAGGATTTTATTAAATGTTTTCTTGGTTATGTTTTTCAAAATCTCTTTGCAGGCATCATGCTAGTGTGAAAGGAATTTCATCGGTGTTGCATCCATCTTTCCCTGTGAACAAAGAGCGAGAGAAAGAAATCAAAAGGTCATTCAGCCCTGCTTCTCCAGTCCCTGCCATTCCTGCAAATTCTTTCCAGCTTGAGTCTGACTTCAGGAAGTTAAAAGACTGCCCAGAACATATGTACTTGTACCTGAAGGTATGAGACGTAGTATTGATTAAGCGTGCTTGGACAGTTTCTTCAAACTGACATGGAGGAAACAGCACAGACTTAGGTGGAAAGGTTCGCGGTGTCTTAACAGTGTACAACAGTCACTTTTGTTAATTGTCCTCACGTAATGCTAAGGACTTTGATCCACATTTCAGTATTTGTCCTCTTGTACCTGGCTTTCCACGTACCTCGCCTTGAGTAGAGTCTCCGCATAATCTGTCTCTTCTTTCAAGTGTAGACCCTGATTCTGTAAAGAGTTACATGCACAAGTAGCAAATTGTAGTTTTTCAAATGAACGCTTCTAGGGTAGTTAGACATAGCAACATTCTTATCTCTTTAGACTGGAAAATGGTTGAAACACATCTACTTAATGTGTACTTCTGCTTATGTATATTTTGTAAAAAATCGCTTAGAATTCTTTTAAAAGAGATTAGCTATTTTGACCAAAAAAAAAGTAATGTTTAGTGTCAAATAGTGCAAGGGATTTGTTTTTGTTGTTTTGGTTTGGGTTGGTTTTGGGTTTGTTGTGTTTTGGTTTTTTTGTTTTTTCATGTATTTAGCATTGTTCAAGCTATCCTAAAAACTCATTTCTAATTCTTATGACTCAACTGTATTTTTTTTTTGCCTAAAAGTAACACTTTTTTAAATTTTTCCAAAGCAAATAGAGCCTTCGCTTTATCCAAAACTGTTCCAGAAATCCTTAGATCCAGATTTGTTTAACCAGATACTGAAAATTCTACATGATTTCTACATTGAGTAAGTTTAACTCCTTCTTTGTTTTACATTGCTTATTACTATTCTGATTTTTTGCCTTTTTTTGTTTTTTTTTTTTTTTTTTTTTTTTTTGTTTGTTTGTTTTTTTTTGGTTTTTTTTTTGGTTTTTTTTGTCCCTAGCCCCACCATTGGGCTTACAAAATCATTTCCAGCATGCAGCATTACATGAGCATCATGCAATAATTGGAATGATTCAATTATTCCTTCTAAAGAAATTAAACATATCCTGCAAAATCATATAGGAAAGAAGTAAAGAAATAAATAGCCTTTATTGTATGTTGTTAATCGGTTCTGCTAAATAGCATCGGAAACTGTATATTAGACTGCATGAAAAAGATTTTCATTACATTACTGTGCACGTTCTGTTATCACATATAATTGCACAGTATTACCTTTCTGTATTAACTTTCTAATGCTGAGAAATGCAGCGGGTTTCATTTTTGTGCGATGCTTGTTGTGATGCATTCCAGCTTGTATTTTTAATTACCTGCTAGCATTTAAAGCAGCCTGTAGTAAATGTGTATTGGAGCTACAAGTTCTGATTGTTACAAATACTAACAAGGCAGGACCTGACAAGTATTTTTTGAATTTCTGTCCAAGCTACCATTTGAGTCTTAAAGTACATTTTGCCTGTCAGAGGTAGTGTACCGCTTCTCTGAATTACTCTGTCTGAGAGCACACACTCAGAATGTTTTTAGGGTGTTGATTTACGTTTGCTTTTCTCCATAAAACAATGTTAGCCATTTTCTCGCTTTCTTTAAAAGTAAATATCCATCATGTGGGTGGAACATGACATCTTAAAGAGATGTAGTCCTGCATTTGGTGGTATGACATATAAAGGCTAGGAAGTTGAAATTGTCTGCAGTAAGGTAAAAGCCATTTCTTCTGGAGGGAAACAGGACAAGTTATGAAAGAAAAATACTATTTCTTGTTAGTATTTGTAACAAAGACAGTGTCTGTTTACTGTGGACCAGAAAAATGTAAAATTAACGCAATCTGGGCATTTTCTGTATAGATAAAAATGATGGTAACTTTAACGCGGTGCTTTTTCCTGAGTTTCCTGTGACCACTTGCCCTCACATACCCCGATATGTGTAAAAATGTTGACGTTATGGCAAGCTGTAAGCATTAAATAGCTATTCTGTACATGAACAGCTGTCAGATTGCATCAGTCTAGGTTTTTATATTTCTTCACTCTTGCTCTATATCAGAATGATGTTTGCATAAAGATTTCTGGATGTTGACTTGCTTTGTGGGTGGAAGAATGAACAGGAAAGATGAGAAAGGCAGGGAATATGAGAGAGAGAGAGAGAGAGAGAGAAGGGAATTCCATTGGTCCTTTAATTTCTTGTTCCTGAAGTCTTTAATATTGCTTGCAGCTACTGAATCTAATCAAGAGTAGTTATTTTTATATTTCTAATAATCTTCTTTAGGAAAGAGGAGCCATCACTCATCCTTGAAATCCTCCAGAGGCTATCTGAATTAAAAAGATTTGATATGGCGGTAATGTTTATGTCAGGCTCAGAGAAAAAAAGTAAGTAATTCAGTAGTGTCTTTTTAAACTTCATTTGTGATATTGTAGAATCTAGTGCTATTCTTGTTGTTAAGTCCATGTAATAATCAGATAAGATTAGTTAGTTGTCCAGATTTTTGATTGTTTTAGAAGTTAATATGAGTGTCATGTAATTTTTCTTTATCTTTTAATTCCTTATTAATTGTTGAAAACTACACCTAAATAATCTTGTTTCTATCGGTAATACCACTGCATTTTAGTCTGATAAAGCAGGTTCTCTAGCATGTCAGTTTGTAGCTGGTAATGTTGCAAATATATGAACTTGTATGAAATCTCTTATCTGAGATGCAAGATATCCAAATTACATAGTTTCCACAGTTTACAACCATTTCTTGGCAATCCTGACTTTACTGTTGGCAAAAAGAATGCAGACATCTCTAAACCACTCAGCCTGGTCATCTGTCCTGTTCTTGAGGCATCACTTAAAATTAGTTCGCAATTCGGGATGACATTGGCTGGAGTTCATGATTTACAAAAGTAGGTTTTGTCTCAAACATCTTCTTTATTTAGCATACCAGAAGAGCTATGTAACAGTGAGACACTTATAAGCAGAACATTTATTTGGGACAAAATAATGTCAAATTTACTGTCTACAGATGAGTTTCACTTATAACCATTATACTTTCAAAATTTTGATATCTGAATCTCCTTAAAATAAAATTACTTGTTTTACTTAACTGAAGTACAAGTAAATTCCTCTTATGAATTGCATTCACACCTTTAACCTGATGTAAGTTTTATCTGCCATCTGGCTCTTTTATCCGCTGCATTTAATGGTATAGTGCCAAGATAGTAAACAAAATAAAAGCTGTCTGTTTATGTTGTCAGGATTATGTACCTGTTTACAGAAGTGTTACTAGGCAGCTCATGGGCACCAAAACAAAGTGAGATCTTCCCTTTGCTACTTTTTTTCATCCTCTCAGTAGTTCTGAAAATTTACTTGTATTTCAGCTATATAATCCAACTCTTACTGTCACTGAGGAAAGAACTGGACTAATTTACCTTAAGACTGTGAACTGCAAAAATAAGTTTATGATGGGATTTTCTTTTACAGTCACACAGGCATTGTTCAATCATGTGAACCACATGGGACTGAGAGATACTTCTGTTGAAGAACTGGAGAAGAAATACGGCATTTTCTCTCAGTGAGATGACTGATGTACATTTCTGTTTATGCACTTCTTTCATGCGAAAATCAGCTGAAGAAGCCTATAAAGACTGGAATTTTGTTGCTTTTGTATAAATAATGAAACTATTAAACATGGTTTAGCCAAATGGCAAGTGCCTGAAGAGGTAATTATCTAGTTCTGCAGGTACATTTGCTTTCCAGCACCTGAAACAATACAGATTTACATTGACTTCAGTAGAATCTGTTTGCCTAAAAAGCAATTGGGCAGATTGCCATTCAAGATTTGTAGATAGATATCTGTATTAAAAGGAAGAAAAAATATTTATAAACATGTTGTTGGTAAGAATCAAATGGTGTATATTACAAATGTGCATGTTTTTTATTTTTGAAAATAAACTGAATGTGAAGTGAAGATAGTAATTTTTTAAGGAATTCTTTTTTTATTAAGGTGCCTAAATAATTTTTCTTTAAGGATACACCACATCAGAACATGTAATGTGCAAAGCAAACCTGAGTTATGATGGCCAAATAATTCTAGAATTCTTTTATTTGAGTTTACCCAAAAGCTTAGTTTTAGCATTGACAGCTGAGATACTCCCGTGAAGCTCAACTGTAATCGAAGAATAGAAGGAAGCCAAATACTGTAGAATTAAACTAAAAGGGAAAAACACTTTTTGTCTTTTTTGGTGAGTACTTTTAAAATAATCTCATGAAATTTACCTTTTGGGTCAGTTATTCCTAGGCTCATAAAGCCCTTAGGAAGCCTCAGGAAGCTTAAGCAGAATACCTTTCCAGTATGACAAAGACAAAGGCATGAGATCGCCTGAAATTCGTAGATGAGATAAGAAATAACATCAGGCACAATACACTATTCATATTAATCACATGTCCAGAAGGAAAAAAACGGCACTTGTCAAGTATACTGTAAGATTTAACTATAGTATCCAAGTAATGGCATCTAAAAATTTACCTGTGTCTTTAGGCTTGACTGCTCTCTCATTCATCCTGCTCATACTAATATTCTCTCAACTTGTTTTCATCCTGATTCAGCCTTTGTGCTTTACTGATGCTTCTCTATGGAAGCCTTCTGACATTAATGCTTTTGTTTTGGTAGTTGTACTCTTTTTTGGAGGAATGGCAGCTGTAGCATTCAAAAAGACTTAAAACTTCCAAGATTGCTTAATAAATAGGAAAAGGTATGAAGTAGTCAGTATTAAAAAAACTCATTTTAAAACATTTGCAGCTGTGTAATGTCCTAGTTCAGATATAATCCAGTTAAAAAAAAAATGTAACTGAGCTACATCCTTGGGCAGGGTCGCAGCTGACAGAATGGAGACTAGATGCCTGAGGTAGCTTCCAGTTAGCCCTGGAACTGAGCACTGGAAGAATAGCTGGTGTTATTGGGAAATGGAAGAGATTTTGTGTAATGCTGCAGCTTACCTACAGTATGAACTGTTATTATTAGTTATGTCCCAAGTTACTTGGTAACTGGCTGTT
This sequence comes from Columba livia, assembly GCF_036013475.1. NCBI lineage: Eukaryota > Metazoa > Chordata > Aves > Columbiformes > Columbidae > Columba > Columba livia. The sequence continues at coordinate 178,490,419 of NC_088602.1, forward strand.
TCTTTACCTTCTTGTAAAGCATTTCTGATAACACACGAGGGATGTTGTTGTGACTATTACAAGGAGGAAGGGAGTAGTTACCAAAGTGATTTTGTACGTTTTTGTAGATACAGTGTACCTTCTTATGGACTGTTATGAGTTGTTCAGTGTAGAGCAGAGGTATATGCCTGACTATATGCCTGACTGAGCATTCACTATGTTCTCAGAAGCCACCTCTTGAAGGCTGTTGGGTGAAAACAGGTGATTGTAATATAGGTCCTTGATAGTAAAAGCAAGACGATAGCATAAAGGTTTGAAAACTGTAGTCCAGAAGTCACCTACAACTCCATCCAGTTTGCTATGCTTTTAGTGAGAATAAGTTGCCATATTTGGTTCTGGTCCCATTCCTAATTTTATGGAGATTTCTGTTCAGCATTTTTAGGTGGTAAGGAAGGCCAATTGAGAGGAAACTGTTCAAGCCTGTAGAATTTGGTGGGGTGTATAGGTGGACCTGATGCACGTTGCTACTGAGCTTAGACCACCAAGATTTACCTTGCAAGTGGTACAGTACTGTAAGCTTTTGCTTGTATTTCTAAATGCAACATCTGATGGTAAGTTGCAAAGTTCCTGAGGTTACTTTTCAGTGCATAGAAAACAGTGCAAAATGGAGGCATTCAGAGAGCTGGTAGCTCCACTTGCTCCAGGAGGTGGCAGTGTTTTTCCCTTCTAAATTGTAAAAGCTTTCCAAATCTCTCAACAGAAGAGTTTAATGATACATGGGGAAGATTCATAGATCTTAAGTAAGTCAACACTTCTTTGTGTGGAGAGAAGGGGATGGTTTTTTTTTCCCCCAACACTCTTTCACTGGATATATCCCTGTTGTGTCAGGGGAAAAAAGTCCAAGGTAAATAGTCTGAGGCAATTAAAATATTCCACATTGTTTATAGCCCTTTGCCATATCATGGCATTCCAAGCGTCAAAAATCTGAGGTCATGTTTGCTGCAGTGACTGATTTGGACGTGAGCTTTGAATGATTCTTTTATTTGTCAGTATTAAATGTTATATTTTTCTAGTCAACTTTTTAACTTGTCAAGATAATTTTTTAATTTTAATGTTGTCATCAAGTAGATCTGGGAGACATTCAAACTGCATATTGTCTATTGATGTAATAATTTAGGTTATTACAATGTTGATAGAATCGATCCTAGTACATACTTCTGCAGAAAGTCCTTGCAGCTTTCTGTTTTGACAGTAGACTGTGATTTTCTTTTCTGATAACTCTAGCTAGCTCTGCATTCATATAGAAGTAGTTTCATCTGAGCTGTGTTCATCTTGCTTTATAAGAATGTCCTGTGATAGTCAGATGTCAAGATAAAGATACTTCATCTACTGCTTTTTTATTACACTACTGTGGGAGGATTTTAACATAACTTGTCCTTGGCTGACTTGTGTCGATTACTGTGGAAAGCATAAATGAGTATAGTTTGAGTACTTGTTCCAAAATATTTTTTAGATTTAAAAATTAACGGTCTTGAGTCTGGTCAAGAAGTTATTGCTTCTTCTCTTCTTCCCTGCCTTTCTGTTTAAAAATGGGCATTTCAGCATGCCAATTCTCAAATATAACTACTACTACTACTGGTTTTGAGGCTACTTCTTTAACTTGTCATATTAATATGAGATTAACATATCAGTTTTTAATGTATCCTACAGAGAAGTCTTTGTGGACCAGAGAACCTGTGAACATTGAACTTCAGGAAAGTTACATTCTAACTCCTTTTCTTTTAGTAGACAGAGATCTTTCTTCATAATAGATGTAAATACAGTTGCTTATAGTTGCCATTATAGGGAATACTGAAGCAAAAACAGCCATCGAACAGTTCATTTCTAATGTCATCAGCTGTCTGTTGTTTTTCTTCCATCTTGCACAACTAATACTTTGTTTTTTTTCTTTTAATGAAAGTATACTTACAGAGCAATCTCTTCATACTCTTGTCAGCTGCTGCTTATTTTGTTCTCCTCTGATGTGGTCCCTGTGTTCTCTTGTTGTTCCTACTTTATCATTTTTAAAAAATATGTCCTTGTTTCCATTACTTATATGCTTTTCTCTTCTGAGATTATGTCAGAGCTCTTTGTTGGTCAGGTTGGTCCCTTTTTACACTTGCTGTCCATTCTTTCAATTGGCATAATTTGGGCTTATTATCTTGATACCATTAATTTGAGAACTGCCAGGTCTTCTGTACCCTTTTCCACCTTTGGATTTTTCTCCCATGAAACCTTACTGAGCAGTGTTAGAACAGAGGAAGAAGTTGAGAGAAGATGAAGTACATGAAGCTTTCAAAGTTGGGTTTAGGTGGTGTGATGTCTAGGCAGCTTGAGATTGCTCTACTGTCAGTACTAGTAATTTTGGGGCACTAAATATACATCCTCTTTTCCCTTCTCCACCTATGTCATCTGATAGCAACTGTAAGCCAAGGGGGCTATGCCAGTCTTCTGCCACTCGTTTTTTGTTTTGTTTTCTTTCAGTAAATTAGTGCTTTTCTAGGAATAGCAAGAAAGCCCGTAATAAAAGTATAGGAATGCACAATTGTTGACTCTCACTTCTCCCCAGGAAAGTTTCATCCTGTAACTTTTCTTATGTAGCAGCTGTCAACTACACTATATTTTCCTTTCTTGGATCTTACAGAGCCAGTGGTGTTCTTAACTGCATTGTATCACTGCTACCTTTGCATGGTGCTTTAGTAACTTCCTTAATATGTGTATTTCTAAGGGTTGTGTTATTCAAAGTACAAAATTACCCTACAAAATCCTTTGTTATTGATTATCCTTGAGAGACCGGGAAGCTAGCCTGACCTCTTAGGACCACATCCTAAGCTTGAATTTAGCCTTCGTTTAACATTAACAGATGCAAATCTGAAAAAAGACCTGGAACTGCATTAGTGATTAATCTGATTCTTATCTGCTTTGCTGATTAGGCTTAGGGAAAATGCAACTTTTGGAACAGAAGATGAAATTGTATTTTTCACTGTCGTCACATCTCTGAAGTATGCAGTTCAGCCTGATTGCAGCAGTGAAGTTGTTTTATGCATCTGTCTGTTCCTTTTTCTTCATGCTTTTTCACATGAACCATTTGTATCAGATCTTTTTCATTACATCTGCCTGAATTTCAGTCTTCCTTTTCACTGTGCCCTTTCTGTTTTCCATCAGGTTCAAAACATTGAATTCTCCACTGCTTTCCCTCTGCTGTCCTTAGCTTCAGGCAGCTCTGCCTCTGAAAGTGTTCTCTGAAGGCTTCTTTTAGTTTTCTAAATATCTCTGCTCAAGGCTCTTTGTTTCTGAAAGCTCCTCCCAACAGCTCTGTTTCTTCTTCTTGTAGGAATATTCCGCTCTAATATCTGACTTTATAAAATGAAGCAAGTACAGCATAGAAGCCAAAGGAATTCCTTTTCTTTTTTTTTTCCTTTTTTCTTTTTTTTTTCCTTTTTTTCTTTTTTTTCTTTTTTTTTTTTCTTTTTTTCTCTTTTTTTTTTTAATCCTTCCTATTCAAGTGGTGGTTGAGTTCAGTTGTGGTTGGATACACTGGAAACTTCTGCTTTCTGAATAGCAGCACGAAGCAGTGATTGCTTTCCAGACGTCATGTTCAGTCTTCAGACCTTCCAGTCTCTCTTCCGACAGTTGTTGCATTAATGAAGTTTAATATGGTGGTGTAAAAGATAAATTTGTTTCCTTGTTCCTTCATACCAAATAAGTCTGCCTGGATTTTAAAGCAAGAAATGTACCAGCAGGCACAAAAACTGATTACATTAACCAACAACTGAGTGTATTAAAATCTTCCTTGCTCTGATGTCTGATGGGATAGGACACATTAATATTCTGTTTTAAAGACCTGGTTTGTGGCTACATACTTGAACCAGTCTGCCACAACAGAGTCTAAGTGAGAAAACCCACCAAAAAAAACCCCAAATAAACAAAAAAAAATAAAAAAAGGAAGATTTTTTTGCTTTTATATGTATTACAGGAATGACTGCTTGTACTTAAGGTACAAAGGGCAGGTACTCAGGGGCAGCTTCATCCCCGAAGCATCAGCAGTCTGTAAGAATATCACCAAAAAGCAGGCTGATTTGCTCAGCTGTGATTGTGGTGGGAGAATAGCATCTGACTCCTTAAGTCAAAGTCTGGCATCTTTCTGGCTGCCCTAGGCAGTTTGACAAGTGGTGCTTGAACTTCTTCTATAATGAATTGCTATCACTTTTGGAAAAATCAGGAACACTTTGCTGACTTCAGAAGAGTGTACTCCAGAGTCTTCATTGGGAAGTGGAAATGCTGCCAACTTTTTCTGAAATAGCCTGAAGTTCAGATTGTTGAAATAAGAAGTAATGAGCTCCCGCTGTACGCTGAAGCCTGAGTGTAACACCGTGTAGCATGTGAGCCTTGAGGACTCCAATTCTGACCTTAGTATTAAGATTTCATTTTATGATTGAATTCTAGCGGTTGTGAAAATTAGCAAGGCTATTAAAGGGTTACATCTCATTAAATGCAGTATTTAAGTGTGTGTTTTCAACAGATGGGTAAAAACATCTTAGGGAATGTTTTCTGTACAATCTGTAACAAAGAAAGGACAGGAAATAAATACTCAAGAATTTGCCAGTTCTCTGAGATTTTGTTCTGCTTCATATTTCATTCTTCTGTGGACGAGCTTGTCTGATTGATTGGTAAAGCTGGCATCTCTCACCAAAAAATCTGCAATCATTAATCGTGCTTAAGGACAACATCACCCTTGTTTAAATTTGTATCATCTCTAGATTCTAAAGCAAGGGAGAGAAATAGATCCACTCATTGCACTGGTTTTCAACTGTCAGGCTTTGGCTTGATCTGACCTTGAGAGAGCACTTGTCCCATGTCCCAAACCTGGTTGCACTTGAAATACTGCTGCAAGTGACTTGATGCTGCCTTAAAATGGGTACAGACCACAGCAAGTGGGGTCTTAATGTGGCTGGAACCTTTTTGAGGAGCTGAGGAGCAACATCTTCTGTTTTTGTCTTAAATTTCCAAGATGGTATCTGGGTAAAATAAATTATTTGCAGCTTAATTGCCTGCTGTGCTCAAACTAACTGTGGTGCATGCTTTGAAATACAGAGCCCTGGGAGTCCCTGGGGACTTTCTGGTTGCCTTTCTGGCTTTCACAGAGCCCCAGGCAGGGCAGATGCCCTGAGGATCTTGTACAGGGACCAGTGCTTTCTGGTCATGGGGTTATGGTGGCACGGAGTAAGGCCTTTCTCCAGGGGTTTGCAACCTAAATATACCATGTGTCACGTAGTCTGCCCTCTGTTAGAGATGTGGGACTGAATAACAGAGAGGCTGAGGAGAGACCTCCCTTTTTTCAGTAAAACCCTTTCTGTGCGTGGTCTGTCTTGATGATTCTTCCCGAGGTGCAGTGGGAAGGCCTTGGCTGCCCAGCTGAGAGGGAAGAGAGATGGTACATCTCTCTGAGCTGTGATGGAGACTGGGCCATCAGGTGACACATCATGTCATTTGGGGTGCAGAAGAGGCTGTTTTACCAATGTGAGTGCCAGCTTGAAAGCAGTATCTCAGTGACTGTGGTGTGAAGGAGACATGAGTTTCCATTTCACAGAACTCAAAATCAGTGTATTTTTTATGACTTTTGTATTTCAAACTCAATTTCAATATTCAGTGTTTTCAACATTTCTTTCTACTTCAGTAAAATCTAAACACTAATAAACATTTTTAACATGAGATTTGGAGAAGCTAGGAACAGAACAAATGGCACTAGCCCTTTCTGAGCCCCAGGTCTGTTTTAGTAACTTCAGCTAGCTTTCCTCTCTCAGAATTACATTTTGTCCTTGTCTTTGTCCTTCCTTGTTTTTGCCTGTCACATACCAGGTTTCTGTGAAGCCATCTGTACTAAGGACAGATTCCTGCGGTCAGTGTTCCCATTATCAGATTTTGTCAGAACAGCTTTGCTGGTTCAGAAGCAAAGAAGAAATTTGGCTTGATCAGGATACCCACGTGCTGCATATAAAACACCCAGAGAGTCTTCAGTTCTATTCCCATGGGGTTTGTGCTGATAGAAACAAGAAGCCAGTGTACCACAGGGCCAGAGCTCCAGTCTCAGATAATTTCATAAGGCTTCTTTCTCCAACAACAGCAGTGCAAATGCAAAATAACATCATAGGGATCAGCTGCTGTATTGAGAGACTGACTAGGGGTCTTATTTGTTCCTGTTCAGCTACCTGGGGTTACAACACAGAGCTCTTTATCCTAAGACTCTCAAACTTTAGCACTTGATCAGGGAAGTGTATAATTCTTGGTTGCCTACTGCGTAAAACAGAGCTTGTTCTAATCTTCATTCCTTTCTGCTGCTTCCCTCTAGGCTGATACTTGCCACGCTTCATCCTGCCTGTGCTCTCTGTCATTGCCAGCTCCTGGCTGAATATAGCCCATGTGTTTATCGGAGCAGGAGGGACATTTTGAATGGGTCAAAATCAAATCAGAACAACAGACCAAAGCAGCCTCAGTGTATTCAACCTCCCTGTGTACAGGATTTCCCCAGGTACAGTGCTGCACACTGACAGATTTCAAAACTTAACAAGATGGTTCTTTCCAAACTGATGAGTATCTGTTGGGAGGCTGCCAAAGACCCAAGTGACAATTAGATGCCCGTGTACCTCTGAATCTCAGGAAAAAGCAGCTGCATTATATAGCATGCAGTTGCAGTGCTAGGTCCAAATTCATGGCAGACTGCAGGGACACTTGGAATAATCAGTGCTTGGGCAAAGAAAGGAAACCAGGCGATGAAATGAGTGACAAGACCAAACCCATTCATCATTATCTTCCATTATTATAATCAATTGCTTGTGTTGAGAACTGCCCCACTTCTGTGCACAGCCCCATGCCTCAGGCAAGTTCCATCCTAGAAATTAGTTGTTATCCCATTAGGCTCAAGATTTGGAATTTTTTGTTTTCAGCTTCATTGGTAAGATGTGGCTGTGCTGTTTTATCCTTTTGCTCAGGCTTTTGCTCCCGTGTTAGGTTTATGAGGGAACAAAGCAGGTTTGATTGAAGTGATGTGGAAAATTGAAAAGACACCATCACAGAAAGTCTCTCTTTCAACAGAATAGGCTGTGTCACTCTGCTAGCTCTAAAACCTTTATCAAAGAGCTAATTTGCAAGTGTTGATAGTTTTGTTTTAGCTTTGTTTGTTAATTATTATTATTGAAAGCATTCTGGGTTTGCCACCCCAGTGTCTCAGGCGAAAAATTATTAGAGAGCTTCCATAGGTCAATTATGACTAGAGACACTCAGAGAGAACTTGTTTTCCCTCAGGAAATATTTTTCAGATGTCTGCTTGAAGATAGACTGGTATGTGATTTCATTGTGTTTTTTATTTTTCTAGATTCTGATAAATACTCTCTTCTCTGGAGAAAATAATATTTCCAATAAATACTCTCTTTCCCACAACTGCTCTCTTCTTTTTTTAGCCTGTCCTGTTTTTTCACCTCCTATGTGTTGCCTTTCTGCACTGGAGCTCTGCCATGAGTCTCATGCTTAGCCAAGCCAGCTCCTGTTACGCCTCCATCTCCCTGAATATCAGGTGGGCCCCACCTGTGTTTGGAGGGTGCTGTCCTTACAGGCTTCATTTTAGAAAAATATAACATTAGATTCCTTCTACAGACCTCAAGTGTTTGTTTAGCTGCCAGCCTGAAGTGAAGTCTTTCTCCAGGTTAAGTTCCTCACCTACATCTATAGCTGCTGGCATTCAGAAAGACAAACATGATCAAAACTTTCCCAAAGTGAGCACTGAGGGGGGTGTCAAGCTGATGCGAAGATTCTGTCATGTCACCTGTACCCCTCCCTCATGTGCTGTCACTGCTGCCTAAGAAACAAATCATAAGTGTGTGAAATTGCAGTGCGGCGGTGGAGCTGGAATCTGCCGTACGCAGGAGGTGGAGCATCTGGGGCTGTTTGAGATCCTATAATTAGGAAGACTGTTGCCTGACTGTAAAAATGTGATTTTCTTCATTGCCAGGAGAAGGTAACAATGTTTTCTGCTGATGGGGAAGGCAGCTTTAGGTCTGCAGGGAGAGTCAGGGATAGGGTAGGTGCGCTGAACCTCTCAGTGGGGCAGGAAATTCTCCGAGGAGCCTGAGGAAAACTGGGAATGAAGAGGGAAATACCGCAGAACAGCTTTTGGGCTCATGTAGCTAATAGTGCTACTCATTAAATATCGTATTTTATGAAATTTGCTTGAAATTTCCTTTTCCCTTCCTAATTCTAGAACTGGCATAAGGATTCAAGAATATTCACAGACTATTTATGAAGTGAATTTTGTGAAGGGAAAGCTATAAGCTGTATTTGATCTGTTTAATTTATTTGACAAGCTTTGAGTCTGACCCAGCTTGGGGACAAAGAAATGCTGGAAGGGAAAGAGCACAAGGCCTTCATCTTCACTGAATTATCTCTGCCAGCAAAGAAAACCTTTGGCTCTTCAATTATTTCAGTCCCAGCCTGATGTTTGTTTCCTGTCACCCAGCCCTGGATCATCTGACTTGTCATACAGCATCATGGTTGCGTTTTCAACCTAATGCTAAAAATGAGAAACTCAATTCCTCTCCTTACACAACAGCCTACTGATGAGGCGTGTTTTGACAAGAAATTTAGGAACTGCACAGAATTGCTGTAAAATCCAATATCGGGGAAAATAATCACCCTTGACAGCTAGGGCAAACTGGAAATAGGTCTTCCAGGTCAACGTGTCGTGGGACATCACTGTTGCTATTAAAGCGTAGCACAAGGCAGTTAGGGATGCAGGGAAGGTGTGAATCTCAACATAAACAGATACATAGAAAGAGACGGTAGTGGCCAGATCTTGGCTCGTGGGCAGCTTTTCTTCCCTGAGCTGACTCACTGGCATTATTCAGAGTCAAAGGAAATAAAAAAGTTAGAAGAGAGCCACAGCTTTCTGCCCTGATGGGAAGAACAAATTTTGTCACAACTCCTTGCTGGTTTTGCCATGATTTATCCCAGAATCATTGAGATGTCATAATAGCTGATGCAGCAGTTTCTTCTGATCTCTGATTCATTCTCTTAGAAAATGTTAAGTGTGAGTATTGATTAGTGAATAAATAGGATGCATTGGCAGTACTGGGCCTACTATATCGTCCTTGTATACAGTCATGGAAGCAATGCTCTTTTTGAACAAGTAGAATTGCAAACTCAGGCAATCAAAAAGCTCAAAGTGTCAGTTATGCCCAAAGTGATACTTAGCCTTTATTCAGCCCATTTGTGTATTTTTCATAACATGGTATAATGTTTAATTACATGCTACACCCCATTTCTTACCTTCTAGGAGCAAGGCTCAATATTTATCGTCCTGTAGTCAGTGGATTCTTTGAAAGACTGTGGCTTTTTTCCAGGAAGCTCTTTGGTGCCAGTATTTAGCCATTTGGAGGGTAACCTGTGACTACTGTGGCACAGTTCATGCTTTTAAGCTTTTCATAATACAGCTGTGCAAAAAAATCTAATGATGAGTTGCAATCACAGGGAGAAAAGGCAAGTGAGACTAGTGGCCCTTGTTCAGCTGGTTGTTAAAAATTTCATGATGGCATCAATGACACCCACACAGACAATATTCTCCCTCTTGAAGTTCTCTTCTGTTTCCTGGCCATTTGTCTCCAGGGAGGCACCTGTATGACAGACAGATATACCTGTGTATGCGCTGGCTCAGCTGGACTTCATGCCACGTGATATTTGTTTCATATTGAACAGACTGGGAATGAAAAATCATTATAAAAGCTACAGCATCAATGTATTTTTTATTAATTTTTGAGTGCGTTGCTTTTATAGACTTCCATTGTTTTTCTTCCAGTTCATTTTTGTTGTTCTTGCTCCTTTAACATTCCTTCCTACTTTTCTTTTATTCATAAGTGCTAATTAACTGTGCCTATGAGCCGTAACACTTCCCTAATGAACGAGCCACGGGCTTTGTGTGTCTCAAAAGTGCCTCAAAAGACAAGGAAAGAACCGCATCCAGCTGAGCCAAACCTAGCACATCTCCTTGTGTGTCAGCCAGATGGGGAGAGGGCGGCTGCGTTTAACAGCCTTTTGGAGAGCTGCACATGCTGTGTGAGTAAAAGAAAGCCTGTGAGTGGTGAGAACATGGAGGGGGTGAGCGCCTTGCTGCGACCTACGCAGGAGAGACCATGCCAGGAGGAGAGGAGCTTCCCGGGAACCTGCTGAAGCTGCTTTGGCTCTGACTCGCGACATTGTCTTCTGACCTTGCCTGAAAACACACCACATTCAAGAAAAGAGAAAAATGCCTGAGGACAGAATGAAAGGAAAATGTTGGAGGGAAGAGCCAGCTCAGCAGGAAGATGTGGAGTTAGTGTAAATGGAGGTGCATGGGAGCGCCTCACATGAAGGGGACTTTAAATGGAAAGGAAGGATTAGACCTTTCTGGGAAAAGGCAAAATGGAAGAAATGGGTTGATTTACTGTCTCTGCACTAACAGCAAATAAGATGTGTCTGTATTTTCATCGCTTTTTTTGCAGGCAGAGTCAAAAAGGAAAGTGTTGTGCTCTTCAGAGCTTTTACATTGTGCAACATAATAGCCAAAAAATGACACTGGGAAGACATAATCTATTTCATGCTGTTTCCTTATTTTTTATGCTTTTTAGATGAAAGGCCCCATGTTGGATTGTCCTTTCTATGTTAATGTAAGTACAAATAATGGGAAAGAGAGAATAGGAATGGACATCCATTTGGAGAAATTAAAATCTTTTAATATAATACCAAATGAAATTGTTGTTATGAATCATTGTGTAACAGAGAAAAAAAGAATGGATGTTTGATTTGCAGAAGTTCCTACTTATCATTCATGGCAAATGAAGCAAATGCAGTTTTATTGCATGAAGGAACAATCTTCAAGTGACTTGGACTATTAAACACTCCATTTAGCCCAGAGGCAAAATGAGACACACAGCAAGAAGGAATGTTATGTAAAATAGGCATAGGTGGAGGGAAAGCTGCAAGAATGAGGCAGCATGAGGCTGAAAAATGCCTTTCTTAAATTTTTCTATTCCTTCCACTTTGTTCACAGAACAGGGCCTGGAAGAAACCCAGAAATGGCATTTCTGAGACTGAGCTCGCTCTTCTGTGTGGTGAGCCGCCTCTGTGTCAAGCAGCAGCAAGGAGGGAAGGTGAGGGCTGGTGGAGTATAAAGGAGCACTGTGACCCCCTCAATGGCTGTTAGACCAGTGTTTGACCTTTGTACCTCCATGCTTGTTGAAATCACAGCAATTCTTCCTGTGGAAAGGCAAGTTTTCTAAACACAAACAATGAATGAAAAACACTGCTTTCAGGCATAAAGCTGCATGTCACACATACCCCACACCAGCTGAGACTATCCAATATCGTATGCAACACACATATTTCCCTTCTGGGCTTTCAAAAACTCTTTTCCTCAGTTAAATCCACCTTGTGAAAACATGACAAATATAAATCTTTCATGATTCCTTGGTGCTCCTTTGGACTTTACATTACAGTCTTGTTCCCAACATGAAGCAAAACAAGGTTAGAGCAACACTGATTTTTCCCCATAATGCTCTTTTATCTGTAAACATAAGTGGAAGAAAAACAAAGCAATAAACAGCTCTACAGAATATCTTCCACCAAAGGGGTCTTTATGCCAAAGAAAAGAAGAAAGAAGAGATTAAAAGTGTGTGGTGAAACCAAAAAGTACACTGTGACTCTCTGTTTGATTGGTAAGTTGTGCTGCAAAAGCCAGCATTAAACCTGATTTAGTAAAGAAAAACACAGGGAGGAATATCTAGTCAGAATAACCTGACTGCCAGCCTCAAGATTACTTTTGTAGCACATAATTTTTTTCTAAATCATCTTTAAGAACATGAAATATACAAAAAGATATTATTAAAAGAAAAATAAATAAGGCAGAAAAGCACCCACAGAAAAACTGACATAATGAAAATAGTAACAAAAATAATAAAAGCAAATCAGGCTGAGCACAATGGAGTGTGCTCAAAAGACCAGGCTTTCAAAGTAAATTAGAATAAAAATGGAGTCTAGCTTTTTCTCTTTCAAACTGTTCTACACTCAGCCTTCTTAACTTGTACAACTTGCACTCGTGAGCACAACTATTGCTATTTTACATTCTTATTTAAGAAGGCTTTTTATCCTAAGTCATTAAAATTCCAATATTCCTGCTGGAGTCTCTCAAGTCATTTAATAATTCTGTGATTTAATTATTGAAATGATTGCAATCTATGTTCAGTAAGTGCAGCAGCATGTTGGTGATTTGAAGAGTGTGATATACATGTATTCTCAGTGGCAGAGGAAACATAAACAGTCATCAGTCATGTTGGCTCCTCCACATAAAACAATGATGAGGAAAAAGGCTTTTTGAAGATCTAACAACCCTAAGAGGATTTGAGACCCAAATTACTGTATCAGATCCTCCTCTTCTCCTTAATAGGTAAAATTTCTTCAGCACATCGATTTCTCCTACTGAATTTTCACAATCATCTTACTTTCCTCACAGTGGGTACATGTAGACCACCAAAATCTGGGCAGGATAGAGTTGCACCACACTTACCCGATGCTGAAACCAGTTTGGGATATTTAACTCCCCTATCAACAGGGCCTGATCCTTGAGTATAACTGTACCTCAAGAGAAAACTTGACACCCCTATGCACTCCCTGAGATCAGAGTGGATGCGCATTGAAATGTGAAATCCTGGTTCAAGTTCCTTTCTCCATCCTCATAGCACAAGCCAGAGCCCTAGAACATCCTGGGACAGTGGGTCCTAAATCCCTCTGAAAATTCCACTTTGCATGACCTAATTAGAGGTAATGTTTTGCAATAAAATTCCTAGCTTATATTAAAAGGAATTCATCTTACTCAAGTTTTTGCATGCAAGGGCAGCACCTTCAGCAGATAATGCTGTTGGAGCCACCCTTCTCTTCTTTCCACCTGAAGATCACTGTAGTCTGGTGGGGTACAGAAGAAAATGTAGACTTGGACAGATGGAAAACCTGAATTCAACTTTATACCATGCCAGGCATGTTTGCCCTGACTATTAGCTTATTTACTATGTCAAACAGAAAATGTTCTACCCTGATATGTTTTCAGAACAAGAAAGAACCCCTATAAAGGTGTTTTAAAGGTACTGAGCATTAGCAGGAAGCTAATGATTGTGTATCCAAGGCTGAGACAGGAATCTCAAACAAATGAAGTGTTAGGTGGTCCTGTCTTCAAGGAAGTGGTACTTGAGTGTGTCTCTTTCTACACTTTCTAATAATTGTTTGAGAAGTTTCTTTTCTCCTTCTGCCCAGACAGGACATAGACTGGTATATACACATCTAATGGAAAAAAGAAAAACACAGAAAATACTGTCTGCATGGGGAAATCGTGCATTGCAGTTAAGATTTACAAGGTAGGACTACCACTTACCTCAAGCACTTGTAGGGCATGGATCATTGTCTGTTTTGAAAAGATGTGGAAGAACATGGTAGAATACAAAGATACAAAACTTTATCTCTCTCCAGCTTCTTAGAACAAGTTTCATAACTAGTTCGTAGCTGCATAAATACTGGATTGATTGCTACAGCAGCAGTCTCTAGAATGTGGGACACATATCATGTGCAAAATCCTGTGCTGAAACTGAAGCTGCTAATGGAAAAAAAAACCCATGATGCTATCTGCAGAACATCCCCCTCCCCAATATTAGTTGTACCTGCAGCAGTCAGTCTTGGTGTGCATGCTGGCTTTCTGGCTCTCTTTCCCTCCCTTCTCAATCCTTCTTCCTCCTGTGGAAATAAAACCCAGACTTAGGGGAAAAGGAACATGCAGAAGGTTGCAGGCAGATCTCCAGTCTGGATAGTCAAATCCCATACTACCAGGTTATGGTGATACTCTGCTGGAGAGCCTTTTATAATAAATAATTTTCTTAGGGAAATCACTAAGGTCTGCACTTGTGTTGTAGCATTCCCACATCCATCTTTGATAACAGGGAAGGAAGAGGGCTGATGGAAAACCGCCAATATGCTGAGAACAAGAGCACGTGTTGCTCAATGCATTTTTAGGCACAGCAGGAATCCATGCACAAACATAAATTTCCAGAGACAGAAAATGCCTCAGCATCAATGCCATGTTCAGTGCATGGGAGAGCCTCAATGCCAGCTCAAATATAGCACAGTGAGCAGATGTCTTTACTACAGCAGGCATACTTAGACCTCCCTGGATTCACAGCAACAGCATAGAATTACAGTCTCTTTCATTCAGAAATTACAGCAAAAATCTGTGTTGCCACTCACCTTTTATATAAGCATGGGAGGCTACAACACTCACCCACAGTGAGAGTTCTGCAGTAAAGACAGAAAGGAACAGGAGAAATTAAAGGAAGAAGGAAACTATTTCCATTCTTCCCATTGAAGCCAGGTTTCCTTACATGGAAAGACGCAAAATTCCTTGTAGCCAAACTCGGGAGGTGTAAGACTGTATGGGGAGGCTACAAGATAGGTGAATAACTGGATGAACCTTCAGGTTTCAAAAGTCATGATAAATCACTTGAAGTCTACTGAGTGGCTGGTAGTGACCTGTGTTTCTCAGTGGCTGATACTGGGACCAATACTATTCAGCATCTTCACCTGGACAATGTGGTGGAATGCATTATCAACAAGACAGTGGTTCACATGCAATGAGGATGCCAGTTGACACCAAATGGCAAAGCTGCTATTTGAAAACACCTTGACAAGCTAGAAGAATGGACTGGCAGGTACCTAGTGCAGTTCAGCAATGACAGATGTAAAGCCCCTGGAATGGAATAAACCTGTGCAACAGCTGAGACTCTGCATTGGCTGGGTAGAAAGCACTTTGCAGAAAAGGACCTGTGAATTGTTATCTTGATGGGCAACAAAATGAACCTTGAGGCAGCAGTGTGCCCTTGTAGTGAAGAAAGCCAGCTTCATTAGGTATTAGCAAGAATACAGCCAGTAGATCAAAGGAATGACTCATCGTCTCTTTTTAACAGTTACGGGGTTGCATCTGTCCTACTGGATTCATCGTTGCACTGTAAAGCAAAAGAAACATCAACAAACTGGAGCAAGTCCAACAGAGGCCTCCCAGACTTGTTGCGGCTGGAGCACTTGACCTGTCAGGAGAGGCTGAGGGACATGGGCTGGTTCAGCCTGGAGGAAAAGTGGCTTCAGGGACACCTAATTGCTACCTTCAGCTGCCTAAAAGGTAGGTATAGAAAAGGTAGTGGCATATACTCTTCTCATAGGTGCACAAAGGTGGTCTCTTCCCTAATAGAGTAAGAAGCAATGGACACAAGTTGTGACAAGAGAGATTTCAAATGCATATATTGAAAACCATGTTCACAATTAAGGTGGTTAAACACCAAAGCCCATTGCCCCGAGAGGTTGTGAAAGCTCCATCCTAACACACACATAAAAGCTCACTAGAAACAGCCTTAAGCAACCTGATCTAGCTTAAATAGATGGCCTGGCTAGTAGACCTTCACAGCTCCCTTACAATATGTTTTTCTTTTTTATTCCCGTGATGTTATGCTTCATAGACCCCAAGAGAGAAAGCAGGCAACAGAAACCCTAAATTCTTAATGTAATGCTCAAAACCTTCCCTGAGAGAGGCAGTTTCCAGGACGTGGAGAACCCTGGTGTCTGTTTCCAGCCTTGATAGCAGAAAGGTCCATGCTTGAACCTCACAAGTTTAACAGCAGCCTTACATATTCAGAGATAATTTTTGTTCCCAGGCTTTGAGTGATAGTTTCCTGCTTATAAAAATCTCACAATTATGAATGTTGTTTCTACGAATAGCTGTTAGGAAAAGCTTTGGGTTTGTATGAGGGTGACTGACAGTTATCCCTACCTTATCAGATATATAAGGATACGTTAAAATGCTTGCTCCCTTTCTACTGGAGAGATTTTCGCAGCCCATTTCACAGTGTTTGTTTCTTTAAGCTCTGAACTACAAGCATCATGTCAAGTTTCTGGAAGATATTCCTCCACACCTACCCCTCTGGCTTTGAAATAGCTCCCCAGAGACAGTCACAGAAAATTGGTAGGTAAAGGAATTAATAAATACATAGCAACAACAACTACTATGAATACAAAACAAGGCAGCAGGAGAAGTAACTATCGTGTTTAATCCCCCCTTACACCCTTCCTGTAACACACATTATAGGAGAAGCTGTTTAAAACTAGTTGTTGACATGCAGTTCTGTTGGAAAATATTATATAAAGCCTTACTGAGTATGACTTTTTTCACTTTGCCTCAATCCAGTGGAATACAGGTTGGGCAACCTTAATGGAAAACTTAATTTCAAATAAAACCCATTTGTGATTTAATATGAGAAGCTACTATTAATGAGCTCTTAAGAACAGGACACTAATATAAATTCTTTATTGAGATGTTGTCATTAAAAAAGTCTTCTTCCCATCTTAAAGCTGAATTACTGAAAAACAATACTGAAGTGTGAAATATTTCTATTTTATGATGATTCGGAAGGTATGGAATCAAATTTTTCTGAGAGATTTACTGTTTTTAATTAGAATCAGAACAGCAGACTAAGGCAATAGTTATAACAAAATCTTAAAATTGCATTAATATTTTAGTAGAGGCATCTGAAGCAATGATTTTGCCCAGAAGAACAGGTCAACTACTTGAATATTTGATTTCAAAACCTAAGTAGAACTAAAAATATTGGCTTAAAGTGTTAAGTACGTCAACCAGGTATTGCCTTGAAGAAATAGACTCGTTTGGGACAAAACAAAAAAAAACACAATTTTTATCTTTTTATTAGAATGTTAGGAACAAATATATGGAATTCTAACTGAATGCATGAAGTCAGGCCTCTCAAATAATTTCATTTTTGTAATGTAAATGAAAATCGATGATTAATGTAGCATTTTCTGAATGGATACTAAAGCTATAATGCTTCATCTTTTTGATTAATCTCTTAGGCATACACTGCCGTTTACATTAACAATGAAACAATATATGAATTTACTGAGCCAAGGATGCAGCCTTATCCTAGTTAAAACACATACTTTGTGTGCATCCATTGACTATATCACATTTTGAAGAGAGGAGAATGGTTCTGAGCTGCACTGGTAGCAAAAGCTTCGAGCCTCTTTCTCCACTTGCCCATCATTACTTGTCCCACCTCTTAAAATGCATATACAGTTGTGGGTGAAATTCAGCCTGTGAACTGAATATGAAAAATAATCAGAGGATTTCAGCTTATTGATGCATGTATTGGTTTTCCGGTCTCTTTTTATGTGTCATAAACAATATAAATTCAAGCTCAGTTTTGCCCATTTTTTTTTTAAAGTATAGCGGGAATTTGAAGACACTTCTAAAGAAGTCATCAGCAGGTACATGGATGCAGCACAGCTTGAAAGTACTACCTTTACCCCTAAAACCATGCAAGTGTGACACTGTGACCCAGGCAGACAGGCTGCAGCTGCGTTGCTCCAGACCACTGTTTTTTTCCACTGCCTTATGAAATATCCCATATACAACAAACTAGATTTCTCTTTCCTGTCCCTGTATTGAGACCAGAAATTGTATTTAGACAGAGCAGATCACAGAAGGCATCTGGATGTGATCTGGAGATGGCAGAAGAAGGAGAACTGCCTGTTCCTTGGTCGTGGTTTCTAAATTCTAGTTCGTCACTGAAAGGGTAGTGCCTAAGATCTAGCTGGATTTGGGCTTAATTTCCAAACGTTATTCTTTGTTTTGGTAGAGTAATGAGTTCTTCAGTACCTCTGATTTTCTACTCCCCAAAATGTTCTTTGGTAATGTTTAAACTGTCTTGGAAAGTTTAATGAGCTTGACAGACTTTTATAGTGTCTCCCAGTACAACATCTTTTGCGCCACTACCTTTCGATATTTAACATATAGAATTAATGATCAGGGAACATAGAATCATAGAATCATTTAGGTTTGAAAAGACCTTTAAGATCATGGAGTCCAATTCTAAACAATAGATGAGAACATAAGATGAGATTTAAAGTACGGTGTAAAGTTTAAAGCATCTTTGGTTGCATTCAGTCTTTAAAACCTCAGGATTAGTGTGAATATTATCTTTTAAATACCTCTGTCCATAAAACGTGCACATCAGTGTAATGCTTGAGCTGACAGAGGTCATGGGACATCATGCCTTTCCTATAAGCTCCGTGTTGAGCTTATGTCCCACACCAAGAACCACCACTGTGTTCTTCAGGTGGGGTTAGCTCCCACCACTCCCCTCGGGCAAGTCCCCATGCTAAGTTGCAGGGCAGAGCAGCAAGTCCTGAGTCCCGTGTTAGTAGAGACTGAGCAAACACCAGAACTGTTTAGCACTGGCTCTGCATCCCAGACCATCATCTTCACTGGCAAGAATGGGCGGCTGGCACAGACACAACTTTCTGACCAAAATCCATCTGATTGCTCAATGCCACGTGGATGTGGATATGAAGATGTTGGGCTGGGCTGGTGCTGGCTGGGCTGTTTCTGAATAGATGCTCCCAGGTTTAGGAGATGATCCAAGAAGGACCAACTGTGCTCAGTCAGAAGCTCAGTTTGGAGTGCTCTTGACAAGTAGAAGTTGCTACAAGTAATTCATTATCATTCTGGACTTCTTTGGCTTCCTTCTGTATCTTCCTTGGGAGCACTGCAAAAGCCAAAGGTGTGTTTACGTAGCTCTGTTCCTCCTTGCAACCTCCTTATCTTTTTGAAAACAGAGGCATGAAAACTGAACGCTGCAGGCACATTTCTAGTAACCTTAACTTTCTCTATCCATAAAACAAGAGGTATAACGAGTGGCTATTCTGCCTTCAGCCTCTTTTTTTGAAAATAGTACTGGAAAGGCTCACATATTCTGTATCAATTAAACAACAAACAGATGCCATGAACTGACACAGAAAAAGGCAGCACTTTACTGGAATCTGGGCTAGCATCAGAAAAACCTACAGCCTATTTCTAATCAGGGCTTATTGTGCAGTGCCTTGAAAAGGATGAATGGGATGAACAGGGTTTGTAGGGAGCCTCATGAACCACAGAAAAGACCAAGAAGAGTTTCCCCTTCTGAATCCTTCATTCAAAGGTTTGTTTTCATCACTCTGAGCCTCTTTCAGACACAGATGCCTATGACATTTTTCCCACGAGACATGCCAAAGGCAAACACACAATCTTTTTACGGCTGGAACAGCTCAACAAAGAGTAGAGTTCAAATCTTTCCTTTGGCTTGGGAGGCAGGGATTCAAAGTCATATCTCATACTTCCCAGGCTAATGTCCTAGTTGTTGTCTAACTGTACTCCCTTCATTTCACTTAATAAAGCTTCAATTAGTCTGTTTGAAATGGGAAGCAGTTAACAAAAGAGACTAGGAGCCTCTTTCTCTGCCCCGTTCACCAGGGTGGCTGATAGTTTAGAGATCAGGTGAGATATGGAGGCTGAATTTCCTCAGAGAAGAGACTGAGTAACCTAGAGATTCCATGTGCTGGGTGACTCCTCTCATAATAGAGCTATTGAATAATAATAGTAATAATAAAAAAAGAATAAGGTGCATTTTTGCATAGTTCCCAACCCGACTGGAGCATTTTTCCAGCCAGATGTTCCACTACACCCTGACCAGACATGAACACTGAATATGTTTGCTCAAGTTTTCTTCACAAGAGCAAGTTCCTCCATGAGACTTCTCCATATGGTTGGTGCTATAATATAGTAATGACCAAAAAAATCTCACTAAAGGAAAATAATTCATAACAGTATTTTCAAGAAACATCCTGCTATCCTTATGCTACCCTCAATTATTTTAGGTCAGATGTTTGTGAGAAAGATTGAGGACCCTCTTCTTTCTGGCAAAAGAGCTCTGCCTAATTAAAAGAACATAATCTGGAAAAACAGACACAGATCAAGCAATAAATGGTATAACATTAAACTGGATCACAAAACAACAGAGCAGGTTTATATTTGTCACCAAAGCAGTTTCTTACCTCTTCCCTTTCACCAATGAGATGTAGTTCAGCCATGTTAAGTGTTTTTGCATTGCTATTATATGTGATATCTAGATCACTTCATGAGCAATTTTTACATTGCATAGCAGAATAAACAGCTCTCAAAACATACCAGAGAGACACCTCCTCTGTATAATATTTTCATGGCAAAATTAACTCTTGCAAAAATAAATTGTGAAGGGAACCTTACAGAAATTGTTCTGAAATAGTCTGCTGTGAAAACCTAGGTGTTGTTATATAAAACCTTACACTGTCTACAATGTTTTTAAAAAATCGGTATGCTTTCTAGATGGAGAATTTGCAACACTGGCCAAAAACACCTAAGCAATGCCATAGCCATTAATTTGACTTTGTAAATGCTATTTTCATCCCTCTTACTGCAATTTCTTTAGCCTATTATTGAAGGAGTACATGTTGTTCCTGAGTTATTCCCTGCACCTCAGAATTTTCAGTAGTCTCAGAGGAACAGATTTGTTCTCAAGCAATGTAATGAAAGTAATGAAGCCAGAAAACTTTATATGTCATACCAAACTTATTCCAGTTGGATCATCAGGCCTGTCAAACTACTAAACTCTTGCGAAGGAAGGCAGACAACATTTGTGATACCGTTGTGACTAGCAATAATGACAGGATGGAGGATTTAGTTCTAAAGGCCTTCAGAGAATGATAGGAGGCTTAAATCTGTCCAAAACCTATTGGGTTAAGTTGTCTTGCAGTGGAAGCATTTCATCATACACAAAGTAGCTCCTGAACCTCTTCAGCCTACAGGATGGTGTGTTCATCCACCCCAGAAGAAGCTTTGATTTAGTTGTGTGGGCTGACACTGAGGAGCTACACACACAGTTCACTCGTTACCACAGAGAGGGCAGGATGACCGTGAGAGGGGGTGGTGGGTAAACAGGCATGGTGAGCAGCCATCTCATTTTAATCTGCTTCTTTGTGTGCAAGTCATCACCCACAACCACATAGTCAAGAGGAAAAGAAGAAGAAAAATTGCACCTGATGACAACAGAGGAGGAGGAAGCCCTCTGGCACTCCTGTGTGACTTGCTGGTCACTCTTACAGTGGGTTAAATCAGCATTCAGGCTGGATTGCATCAATTCTGGTATGTCATGGTGTAAATTCATTGAAAAAGCAATCAAAAGCCATTATTTAATAGAGGGATTGATCTATGGGAAGAGATTTTGCCTAAAATTATGGCTATTCATTCTTGTACTCCCACTACATGTATCAGCTCTGCAAGATGAGTCTTCATTCAAAATCCCAACCCTGTCCAGCAAGAAATATGCTCATCTCTTCTGGTGTGATTTATTTTTACTGCTTTGTGTCAATATTAAACAAGCTTCTTAATACTTTTGGAGCAAGTAAGAATGTGATAAAGAGAATGGCAGTTTTTCCCTATTAAGTTGCCATTACCTAAATAATTGTAAATGTTGTGCTATTGCTTTCATACAACTTAAGATACTGCTATATAGACAATATTTCACTATGTGATCTTTAAATCTTCCTTCAGCTTTTATAAAGTCATCTGTCACATTACAATTTACAAACTCTATTTACTGTGAAGGAAACCAGTTCATTACACATCACTGAAATGTTTAATTAATGCAGTCACTTTTGTGAAACTTTGTTAATTTACAAATTATTTGTCTTTATTCATTAAGCATGTGGATACGCAGGTAATTTTGTTTTTTTAAACCTTCAGACTGTGAAAATGAGTCATTTCATACACTCTCTTCTATCTCATGTAACATCTATTAGCTTCTTAAGAGAGTCATTCTGATAAGAATATCTCATTATAACACCCAGAATACATTTCCTACATTTGTTTGTGCAAATGTTGGGGAAATGAAAATTTTAATGTCTAGCCCAAACATGACTAAGAAATGGCACACATTTACATAGACAAAAGATACATAAGGCATTTCTTCTTTGACATAAGAATTCTGCCTGAGAAATGAATACCATGAAATACTAAATACAAACTTGTGGACTCCAGAATTAGATGGCTACATTACTGCTTTGAAAGAGTAAGTTATGTTAGCCAGCAATGAAAAGTTACCCTTGTGCTGATAGCTGCAAGAGCAAATACAAAACTAACTGCTCCCCTGCACTTTTTTTTCTTAAGAAAAGAGGCAAGGTAAAGATCTCTCTTTTGCTCTCTGGACCCTTGGAAACAGTAGCTGTAGTATGAGCTGGTTTCATGATTCTGCTTCTGTTATTAGAGCTTCCATTAGGGACTTCTAGCACTCAAAGGGAAAGCAGCCTACCTTCCATCTGCCTTCCTACATGTTCAGTGAGGGAAATTGTACAACATTTCCAAAGTTCCACTTGGCTGTGCCTGAGGGGTTGGGAAGTATAGGAGGAGTCTGTTTATATTGAGTAGGATTCTGAAGCCTGAATGGGAGCTGGGCAGAACCTGTCAGTTTAAAACTTCAGGCACATGCCAGAGGTGAAAGTTACAGCTGTGTCACTAAACGGTTTAGTCTGGAGACTGTTCTTTGCAGTGCAGCCACATGATACTGGAACTTGCCAGCTAAATTCCCTTCCTCTCCCCAGTAGCCTGGCTGCACACAGGCTGCCATTGCCAGCTCTATTGGTGCTGTCTTGGGACGATGTAAGTTGCTGTGTCTGCACCAAAACCACGCCAGGAGCAATGTGTGCTGTCTAACAATGATTGTTCCTTGCTGCTCTTATACTAAAGCACATTTATAGATGTAGTCCTGTGGACCCAAGCTATGGGACAAGCCCCAGGCTCTTCTCATGGTAATGAACATCACATCTTACTGGGAATTTTACTAGGTGATAGGATGGGTAAGTGTCAGGTAACCAGGGTTGTTGTTACATTGTTAGAACTCCTTTTTTTATTTTTATTTTTAATTTATCTTTCAACTAAAATTCCTATCTCTTGAAAAAAAAATCCCCTATCCTACCTAATATGCATAAGAATCCCTCAGCAAAAAAAGGATGGGGTGTATCAGAAAACTTATGTCTGCCTTCAAACCATTAGGATTTGGAAAGGGCTGGCTTATTCAGAGGTTTAGGCTTTCTTCTCTTTTTTTTTTATTTCCTATCTCAGTCCACAACTGCAGTTGCTAGCAAAAGCTGCATCAATGCTATTGCACCAAAAAAAAAGATTGACTATTTCTATTTCTTTTGTTGCCCACAAACAATGAGTTTCTTTTAAAGGAAGCTTATTTTCACTGGAGTTTCTTGAATTACATAAATTGCTCTTTATAAAGGAAACCACAGCACTATTGATCATGAAAGGTGGTTATTTGTGTGAAGATCTGTATGAACTCAAGGGGTTACATTTTGAGATGTCCAGGTTATGACCATTGTTGGGAGTCTGTTGTAAGCGATTAAGATAAGTGCAGAAAATATTTCTACATCTTACTGCAGAGGTGATGCTGTGTGGTGTTCTGAAGGGGTGCTGCTAGGAGAATTACAAATGTGAGAATTAAGTATTCTGAAAAGTGTTTGAAGATTATGAACTGGCAATATGAAGCGGACAATCACCTTCCTTGGCACAATACAGTCTATCTCAAAATTTCATAAAGTGAGTTTCATTAATGAGTGGGAAAAAACACATGCTTTTAGTTTTGGTGTTTTTTTTGTTTTGTTTTGTTTTGTTTTTTTCTTTTGTTTTTTGTTTGTTTGTTTGTTTGTTTGTTTGTTTGTTTGTTTTTGGGGGGGTATGTGTGTGCAATTTTTTTTAAGTAAAAACATTTATTTCAGTATTTTTGATGCTGCATTTTAAACACGTATTTAACTGAAACTAATTAAATGCAGCTATGAAAAATTCAAAAGATATTTCAAATATTCCACCATGGACAATTTTTTTTCAACCTGATCATTATTTTCCAAGGTTTAGGGAGAAGAGAGGAGATGTTTTATAAGAAAAAGTGAAGAAATATCTTTACATCAAAGGATTTTCCTTTTTTCTGTTTTGCCATGGGTTAATATATATATATATATTCACAATGCTAGCACTGATAATGAACCCATGTCTGTCACCCATAGTCATGCTGTTTTTCAGATTAATGAAGAAGAGCAACATCTGGTCCTTAATGAAGACATACCTCGTTTTGTTCCTGCAAATCTATATTGAGTTTTTCTCTTATCTGCAACAAAAATAGTTTGAAATCACATCTTGGGATATATTCTTCATATCACTCATTTCAAAGTGAGTTTAATCAAACCTTTGATTTTTATTTATGCATTTCATTATTCATGTACTTATTTGGATTGTAGAGTCATTATTAGAGTCTCTTAAAAAGGAAAGAAATAGGATCTTCTGATCACGAGCAGAAGTTGCAAAATAAACCAAGAGGGCATTAGTAAATAAATTAGTATCTGGATAAACTTGATTAAACAAATCTTGCTAAAAGCACCAGATGCAGAAAACACAAAAGACTAATCATCAGCATCCATGATGCTAAGTAAATGTTTTACTTACTGATTATAATGAACCAGTGCTGTTAGTGGGAGTTTTGTGAGAATTGTTTGTTCTTGAATTATTCTTCCATAATGAAAATGCTGTTTCAGTGAAATATTTTATATGCATTTGTTTTTTTCTATTGATATAAAGCTCATTTGCCCCAGGGAAATGTCTCTTAATGTAAATTGGGATTTTTGTAGTATGCAAGTAATTTTTCTATAAACAATATTGATTAGAATGGTATTGATGGGTTTTAATTTTAAAGCTCTACACAGCATCTACTTTGCCTCCCTTAGTCATAATTTTTGATACTTGAACTTTCTTCTAATTTCCGCTGAATGTCATTCGCAACCTCATAGTGCTTTATAAATAATGAGTCTGAAAAATCAGAAACTCTTCAACTACTGGAAGTCATGAAATGTTCAAGACATAGCAGAGATTCACAAAATGGCATATGACTAAATACCTGTAACAAAAACATTCTCTAATAAGACCTAGTCGATCTGTGTGAATATAATCAACCATCTCCCATGGCTAACAATATTTAGTTCAAAAGACCTGCATTTCATGCATTTTAATTCATGTAATTGGAACAGAAAAGATAATATAAATAACTACCAAACTATCAAGACATTTACTGGACATGGCTGTTGTTTTCTTAATGGCACTAAAAAAGAAAAAAATAATTAAAAGTCATAAATGTCTGGAATATTTAGAAAGCAGCATGACTTTGTTTGTAGATTTTGGCTTGCCATCCGCGTTAGTGCTGTGCATATACCTAGGAGTACTCCTGAAGAGAAAGAGGGGGAAAGACTGCTCT
Organism: Columba livia; assembly: GCF_036013475.1. Lineage (NCBI taxonomy): Eukaryota > Metazoa > Chordata > Aves > Columbiformes > Columbidae > Columba > Columba livia. The sequence continues at coordinate 178,515,711 of NC_088602.1, forward strand.
TTTAGTGGCTCTGTTCTTAAGGTATCTATTTTGTCACATCTTAGTATATAAGGATGTTTGTTCTCTGTCAAGCTCATACTGCCAGGTGCCTTCTGAGCAAGGACTAACTGCATGATCAGCAGGCAACTAAACTCCCTACAGATGCAGTCAAAGCGGTTGCAGACCCATACCTGACGCTTTGGCCTGGAATATTTTTACACCTGAACCACAGTAACAAGAAGTTCTAGTTCTCCAATCTGAATTACCCCATTATTGACTGTTATAGCTTAAAGCCTCCTTATGGAACACTAGGGTGGAAAAAAGGTTTGACCCAAGCATTTGTGAGGGGCAGTCAATGAAAAGGGATGAATCATGATAAAAAAGAGGCAAGTATTAATGACAAAAAAGCGTAGCAACATATTATTCCAAAAATGTTCGTCTCCTCTTCCTATCTATCTTTCCTAGTGATGAGGTAGCTTTGATGGACTTATCTCAAAGTTTCACTTTGCATCTCTGCAACCGTCTCGTGGGTCACTTTTTTTCAGGTTTAAAGGAACCTGAAGGAGACAGCTAAAAAGCTGTGTGCAAAGAGGCTCTGCAAGAAAGATTTGCACAAATTTATAGAGGAAAGCAATTGTTGGCTGTGACTCCCAAATGCTGTAAGTCTAAGCTTTAGTGTGCTCACCACACTGAAGAGACACCTGAGGAGGCTTTGCTGGTCAGAAGGTGCCAGTCAGGAAGGAAAGAGCTGCCTTCTGTCCCTGGATTGGATCCCTCATGCTGATGAGTTGTCATCTACTGCTCCACCTTTTTCCTTTTAGAGTTTTATTCCTTTCTATGTTACTATTTTTCCTTTTGAATCTGTCAGCTGCCAACAAAGACTGTGTCCCGTATTTCTATTCGCAATTTTACCTGTCTTATTTTGCATGGTTCTCTCTAAAGGCTTTCCTATAGCCTTTTTCAAAGCTTAGTTACTTGCTAAGAAGTCTGGGACATGTTTATACAATGGGGACATGCCAGAAATAGGCCTGAGCCATGGAAAGACAGACAGGTGAACTCATGGTGAGAGTGGTCAGAGAGTGTTGGGATCATGTTTCTTTTTCAGTGTGTCAAGCTCATAGAAGATTCAGAAGCTCTTTCTCTGCTGAACAAGGTATCTTTCTTTATTAGCAAGTGTCTTGCAGCAAGATTACATCTGTGCTCTGTTTTGGTTCTGAGTGTAACAGAGAATAAGTATTTATCTATAAAATTAATGGTGCAGTTTGGCCCTAACTGTACAGCAGATACCTAGATAGATGCTCTTCTACTAACACCCTGACCCTAGAATTATGGAAAACTTCTCACAGTTGTACTGCTTTCTTGACTGGATTCCCTTTTTCCAGTTCCTGATATACTTCAAGACAGTGCCCCAATCTTTTTGTTCCAAACTGACACCATGACCTTCTCATGTGACAGCTTTTGCAGGGGCTTCCCTGCAAATACACTAAAACACATGTTGTTGAACTCTCTAAGGGGAAAAAAAATGATCCTGGAGAAACAGGGGCTGCTTGTTTTGTAACCATGCAGGTGCTTTAGGTCACGTATATGCTTTCTCATTCAGAGTCTAATCACAGCACTTTTTGTCTGTCACAGAAGACTGCTGGGGGTAGATTCAAAATGGCACCTACTCACCTACTCAGCACATAAGTTTTCTGTGTGCTGTGCAAGGGAGTGCAAAATAAATGGACATTAAGTTAGCATTTTGTTGACTCTGAGATCTCTAATGTCCACAGAAAGTAAAGCAATGCCTTGCTGCATTTGCATGTCGTGTCACATATATGTTAAAGAGAAACATTCTGGCAGATGTCTGATGGTAGTCACCAAAATGTTCTTTACTTTTTGTACAACTGAATATGCTGAGTTAATTTCCTCAAAAGTATGTTTTAGGAGAACTTGTTAGTTGTTATGTGGAAATGTAAAAGCTGTAACTTTGTGCAAAAATGTCAATTTAATATCCATGGTATTCATCACTAACAAAGGGGTCTGATGAAGAGTTTCCTGACATGAATATAAAGATTTCCATTGTCTTAAAGAACTAAGCATCAACATTACTAAGCTAATGACTACTTTGAGGCAATGTCTGACAATGACAACTGGAGGATTTCTGAAGCTGACGTCTGTTCCTGGCAGAAATCAATTACTTTTATATCAGTGATGGTAAATAAAAAATACTGAGATCAGAAAATGGACATGTTGTTAGCCTGACGTGGCCCACAACTGGAACATTTGATTGGAGGAAGTAATACACAACAAAGAAATTACTCTTCTGTGAATCAATTGTTATTATGTGTACAGTTTCTATAGTGCTAATCAATTGTTAAGAAATGAAATGGAAAACATTACACTTTAAACAAAGTGACACCTTAATCAGCATTCAAGCAGAGACTTTCTGGAAATAATTAGTTTTTTCTAGGTGGGTTTGAATCAAAACCTAACTCTGAATATAACCAAAGTTTTTTTTTCTGAAGCCATTGTGAATATTATCTCTTCTCCTCTGGGAACAATCATGCCTGTCTTTGCATTTTGGAACTGTCTTCTCTGTCTTCAAATTAGTTTAATTAGTTCCTGCAAACTGAAGATAAAATGGGTTGCTGAGCCGTCTCATGAAGAAGCAACTTTCGTCAATTTAGGTCATTAAAACCCTATCAAACTCTCCTATTACTGCTGTTCTCGAAGGAAAAGATTTTTCTGTTGCCCAGCAAAACATTACAGAGAATAAACAGTCTGCATTTTAAGGGAACAGGATGAATTGTTTCAACTTTTACTTAGAGATAAAAAGATAAGGTTGTAGATCAAGGAAATTAGTCCATATGAACTAGAATATAACGACATCACAATATTGCTCATCATTATATCACTAATTTGCTAAAAGAGTGTATGCTCAAACCAAATAGTATTACATTAATTCCAGAAAAGCTTTGGATACAACTGCTGGTCTTTCATCTCCTGGAGCCTAAAGTGAGGTTCCATGGCTCCCTAAGCTATCACACAGAGAAAACCAGGGGCCTAAGAAGGTACGTCAACATATTCTTTACAGAGTGTTGGAAAGAGCCATATTTATTTTGTGTGTGAGGCTCTTCAGGGTATTTTTTGATGCTACCTCAATCTTTCTCTGCAGAGCATGTTTATTCTAGAATGTACGGGATCTGGAATAAAAATTTTTAGACAGATCTTTAGTTAGATTGTTATTTCACAGGATGTGGACATAGAGAAATAACAGCTAGACAAATGCAGAGTAATTTAGATCTAAAAGTAGCAGATCTGCCATGGTGGGGTGCTGTAGCTAAGCAGTTAAATTTCCTTACACAGTATGTGCCATACATGAAGAACTGGGACTAGTAAAAGTGAGTTTTAAGTAATATTAGACTAGACAGCCAACTTTTAGATGGCTAAAGTTCGGGTAGAATTAATCCCATCTTGGCTCTCAATTCCAAAACTACAATCCTAACTCAGATGCTAGATCCAAAATTACAGCCCTCAGTGTCAGCATGTACCTAACGGTACTGGGAACCTCCCCTTGCACCCAAAAGTTCCCTCAGCATCTTGGGGCTATGACTGCTCCCACTCAGCCATCCAGCTTTACATAACACATAAAACTGATCCACATGAAAGGTCCAAGGCACTGCAGAAGAATACGTGCCACGCTATACCTCATGTTACAGGGTGTCTGTTTTAGAAATGCTGCAATTCCACCAATAATCACAACAAAAAATATGACACTTTGAAAGAAAAATAGCTAATCACAGAAAACACACAATGGTTTCCCATTCTGCTTACAGCTGTGCAAAAGCATTTTGTTTTTTTTAATGGGAAATGTATGTCAGGTTTGCCTTTGTCAACTGAAGGCTGAAAAGCACTTGTTAGTGACAGCATATGTTCTGTATTATTTTATGTTCTCAGTATAATCAAAAAGTAGAAAGGGAAAGTTAATGCAGGAAGTGTGCTGGCAGCTAGACATGTTCATGGGAGAGAGGAAAGATGAAGACGCAGCCTCTTTCTAGAAGTTGTCTACCTGACAGTGCTACATCAGTGAAGCACGATAAGGCTTAAAAATTTGAAACCCTATCGTGGAGAATGCTTGGACTTTACAGCAGTGTTTCTGAACATGGCCTACATTTTGTTTCACAAGCTAATACAACTGCTTTATCAATACAATTTCCCTTCACCTGTCCACAGTGCAGCTACAGCCAACTCCTGCTTAAAGGGATTTAGCCATCAGCCAATTCCTCTGATCCTTGGAAGGGATGAAGGAATGATCTTTGCTCTGTTTGGGTTTAATTTTAGAGCAAAGGGGATCCTGTTGAACATGTCAAGTCACTAAGTCAGTGAGGTAACACATGTGAATCAGCCAGGGGGATTTGTTCTGAGTGTTGTCAAAGCATGGGATTAGCCTTGCAGGCTTGTGGGACTCTACCTACTTTGAATTTTGGTTATGTTTCATATTTAGATGAAACACTGGAACAAAGGCAACTCATCTGAAAGAGCTGAAGGCTCATCTGCCTGTTTTGATCTCAGATTACACCACTGAGCTCACTTGGTTTTCCCTCACAACAAAGACCAGCCAAGTGCCACTCAGCTGCAACCCTCGGTCAGGATGAGAGTCGGAGACTTTGATAGATCTTCACTAGACCTGTCCTGAATTTCTTTCTGTCCTAGGTATTTTGATACATTGGGCAGCTTTGTCTTCCTAGTGGCCTCACCTCTTCTTTCATCTTGGTAAAAAGAGCTCCCTTCCTCTCCCTCCAACCAGTGTATGGGCAGAGGGCAGCCTCCACCCACCCAGCCCTAGTTCTCCAGACTTTCTCCCCAGCTCACTGCCTCTGCATTCTCCCCAGCTGCTCATGCATGCCCTCCAAACTGTCACTGCCATTTAGCCACTATCCACCCCAAGACTGGTCTCCGCAATCACGTCTACATGTCTGACCTTCAGTCACTCCATTTTCTCACCCTTACCTCCTGCCAGACACCAAAAGATGGGATCTCATCCTTTGGGAAGGAAGGGAGAGTGGTGGTGTGTGTGAAGAACCCCTGAGAGCCAGCCTCCACTTGGACCTGAGGCCATGGGTGGCACATGCAGGAATTTTCTTCATAGGTTGTTGGACATGGGTACATACCCCTCACTATGGCTACCTTGGATCATGACCTTTCTGTGGCAAAAGGTAGACCCTGGCACACATGGTCATCAGGTGCTTCTAGGTCATTGTAACACTGCCAGCTCCTCCAGAACCTCTTGCTGAAGCTTTGGCTGCACATCTCCTCACCTCTTCCTCTGTCTGAGGCCCAACCAACTCACTCCAAGTTCTTATCCTGGTCCTGTCCATTCTGTCCATTCCCATCACTTGGAGGAGGAAAATCAATGGGGAGTTTTCTAACGACTTCTGCTCCCTCATTAGCCGTGCCCCCAAGCACTACTATATCTCAGTCCCATGGATGCCTCCTAGAACAAGTGGATGCTCTCAAAAGTGTTCTGCTGAGTATCACTCGCCATCTCCTCTGCCACCCACGTCTGAGCCCCGAACCCTCACACTCCTCCTTTTTTCATTCATTGTCCCCATCACCAGGTATCTGTCCTCCTTGTGTTTCATTTTTCATTGTTCTCTCCCTCTCGTGCTCAAGGCACACGTCACAGGACTTACACCGTTCTTTGTCCACTAGTGTTCACCATGCTCCAAACACCCCTTTAGCTTCCCTACTACTACAATCACCCTTTTGTTGGCATTTCTGCTTGTCTTCCACAGAAAAAGCTACGACAGTGCATTCAGGAAAAATATGAAAAATAATCTAATCCCAGAGTGAAATTCTGCAGCTGCAATAATAGGTGCTTTCTCCAAAAACAAGGCAAAACCCTCCACAAAGAAAAATGCAAGACAGCCCTTTGTCTGTGCACACCTTTGGTTTGAACAACAACATACACCTCTGTGTTTTGGGGGAAAGTTTCTTTTAATTTAGTTTCATAAAGAACTATATTTTTTAATATAACACAAAGGGGCTACAAAGATGATTAAGGGTCTGGAGCATCTTTCTTATGAGGAAAGACTGAGAGAGCTCCATCTGTTCCACCTGGAGAAGGCTGAGATGGGACCTTATTTATGGTCTGGATGTCAAGAGGATGGGACAAGACTCTTTTCAGTGCTGCCCAACGATAGGATGAGGGACAATGGGGATGGGCTGAAGCACAGGAGGTTCCATCTAAACATGAGAAGAAACTTCTTTATTTTGAGGGTGCCAGAGCACTGGAACAGGCTGCCCAGAGAAGTTGTGGAGTCTCCTTCTCTAGAGACATTCAAAGCCTGCCTGGACACATTCCCATGCAAACTACTCCAGGTGAACCTGCTTTAGCAGGTGGGCTGGACTAGATGACCTCCAGAGGTCCCTTCCAACCCAAACCATTCTGTGATTCTGTGTGACACAGTGTCGCATAACTATTGTTAAACACAGTGACTTCACTGAGGTTACTTCAATATGTAGTTTCTTTATAAGTACAAAAAAAGCCCTAAAGTCACATTATTATTTTAACATGGAGGCTTTGTACAGTTCAGATAAAAATTTATCATTCCCATGTCTCCTTTTCTTTCTTCTTCTTTTTTTTTTTTTTTTCCAGTTTGATAGCCAAACATTTGAATTACTCACAAGGCAGAACACATAACATTCATAATGTAATTTAGGAATATACTATGAAATAAAATAATTACACCTATTATTGCTTTGTCTTTTAAAAATATTATCCCATATTTCATATCTTATATGGTCTTAAGTCTACAGTACTCTATAAAGACTTCAAAGTTAAGATTAAGATCTTGCTTTGTGCTTTAATAATGCTTCATGTCTGATATCACTAGAACTTTCTAAAGTGCTACACTTAAACAGCTAGGAAAGTAAGAAAGTAAAACCCAAGAATTTCTGATCTTCACTTTGTGTTATAATTTTCATGTCAAGGCACTACAATTGCATTTGAATTGTGTCTTGTTCTTAATTAAAATCTCATCTATTCTGAGTTCCTGCATTCATGCATATCTGCTGTCTCCCATTATTGAACTTCCTATCATGATATTTTGCACATATAGGAGCTATAAAAATTTGATACGAAGCTTTAGTCTGAAGGTTGTTTCTAATGAATTCTGAAAGCAAAGTTGAAAAAACATGACTGCAGCTTGAATCCTAACACTGGCTTCATTTTAAATTTTGTTTTGCATGAATTAAACACAAGATGATTATTTGACAGAGATATAGAGACCATCTTAGCACAAATTTAGAAAACTATAGGTCTGTAGATGACCCTGTCACACATGTGAGCTCTTCTGTATTCCTGAAAGATGCTCTGTTAAAAATGACAGTCCATTCAGAGAGCAAGTAGATGCCAAGACCAGACAGGAGATCACTGGACTGAAACAATACGAACTGAAGTATGAAAACAGGAAATAATTGTATATGTGAGAGAGTACCTGGATTTGTGAGTCTGAGAAGAGGAAAACTTGGAGAAAGCAGGGAAGAAAGGGAAGTGGCTTAATAGTAATGAGTACCACAGGAAAAGCCACCACGTGCAGATGACGGTGTTTGTCAGGATGGGGTGGGAGCTGATCACAGGTCCAATTCACACAGCAGCAGCAATGAACATAGATGCACCACGTAGATTTTCCCAAAGCCAGAGGATAATGCCCACAATCCCTATGCTGATGAGCCAGACACTCTGCAGAGAGAGGAAGGCAGACCTCAGACATGACAACTGTTATTCTTTCTATTGTTTTATTACAAAAGGGAGTTCATGTGATTAAATTATATAGACAGGAACAGTTTAACTAAGGTTAAATTACATTCCTAATTTTACCTTTCTTCCTTTCTAATCTTACCTTTCTTCCCTTTTTCCAGCAACCTTTTATTAAAATCAAACACTAAGAAGCTAATTCATATGTGATTCATGCAGATCCTTTCTTGTTTGCCTCTGATTTTTAGTCCCACACAGACAGACAGAATACTGCTCATATTGATATAATTGGAAACACTACCATTGATTTCAGTAGGAGCAGCATCCAGCACAGCATAGGTGGGTTACTGAGTTTCCATGGGATATCCATTGTCACCATTCACTTCCAGTATCATGCAGGCCTATTACAGGAGCACAAAGTACCATATGACAATTACAGCATTAAAGATCAGTACATTACAATCACATCCAAATTGTCAGCCCTAGTGTAGAACAGTGTTTAAAGGGAAAACTGCTCTATTGCTGACAAATGCTTAAAGAACAGAAATAGCTGGATGATTTTTTTGTACAAAAATGTATACAATATCAGATTTTCTATAGAAGACCATCAGGAATTATCTAAATTATCATGTTCACTCTAGTTAGGGCTTCATGTGGTTCAAATTAATGTAATCCTTCTTTGAAGCTACCATGTGAATTCCATAAACCTACATGGCAACAATGCTTGGCTTTCAAAGCGCTTCTGTAAGACAGCTGTGCAGAGTCCATTTCAAGTCATCAAAATGAATAGTTATTTTGACAGCCAAGGCAGTGATGCTGAGATGCTAAGAACTACTTTCCACATCACTAACCACAGCCTTTCCCCCTTGCTAAAATATCTGGTAAAAAAGGCAAGCTCCTTTTCGTCATGACAGCTTCTCAACAGCTCATTTTGTAGCATATTAATCATAAATATGTTTTCACCTTTAAAAAAATTATATTTTTCGTATAATAGGCCAGGTATAATGTTCACCAAATTGACATACTATGATAGACAACTGGATTACTGAAGTTTATTGAATTTGAAATTAGGTATTCTAACCTTCTGAAAACTTCAGCCAGTGCAAGATGCAACCACCTTCTCAAACACAGCCTCAGTGTAACACTACCCAGTGTTTAGTGTGGACTCTTCAGCATACCTTTTCTTAATAGGATAGGTCAGTTGACTATTTACCTTCAGTGGGATCACTGAAATTAACCATGAGAGCTCAGGAGAGCTTTCAAAGCATCTGAATCATACCTGGAGAGCTTTATGAAGAATGACAATCAATCTCTGAATCTAAGGAATGAAGAACAAAATTCCCTGCTTTGGCCCTGGCACAATAAGGAGAGGAGTGTTGAATGTGGAAGAGCTTTGTATTCAGGCATGGTTTGAGACACTGGCTGCACTCAAAAATTGGCCTTGTCTGCACAAAATTAAAAGCAGAGGCTGGACTACTATCTTCCAGTCATTTTCCATCTGTATTATTACCTGTTTGCTTTTGTTTTCATCTCAAAGATGTATTTTGTGGAAAACCCCAGTTCAAGATAGGAGCTCCAGGGTAAACTGTGAAGGTGCTCCAGGATAAACTGTGAATGCTTTGCCCCATTTGTACATGACCTGATCAGAATAACCTGCTCCATGAACAGTCACTTGGTCCTACACTGAGACTCCAGAGATAATCCAGAGCTAAGACTGAACCTGCACCTTGGATATCTGTAATAGGGATGGAGCATGAGGAAAAATATTTTGAGAGCAGAGTTTGGCTTGCCATTCAAGTCCTTAGGGCTCTGTTTCTTTGGAGGAAGGGGTGCGCTTGTCTATGGAGCTCAGCGCTAGATAACAATAAAGACAGACAAGGAATGCAATAGGGACCAAAGGTCTGGCACGCAAGCTGCACAACACACTCAGCAAAATAATAGTATTATGAAAGTACTGACATGAAACAAATGTATTTTTCTGTATTTATTAATATAAGAACTTGGTTGCCAGAAAGAGATCTCAGGGGGTGATAAATAGGTTTTCTTCTTTTTTTTTATTGAATATGGTAAAGTTAGTATTGTGGGCTTAGAAGATGAACACAAGCAATCTGGATTCCATTAATTTCCTGGCTATTGTAATGGTACAAATAAAAAGAATTTTCTACAGCAGGGAACTGACTTGAGAGAAGGGTTGAATCCACTGGGGTATGAGTGTACTGATTAAGAAGATATTGGAAACACTGTTTATCTACACCCTGGCTGAAAAAGAAATGGATAGAAAAGAACATTTGGTGCCATTTGAAACATTAAGTTTTAAAGGTCCCACAAAGTGCTGCTCTTCTTAAGGAGTATAAAACAAAGGCTTGCTGTTATAAGCAGTTTGGGATTTATTTCAGTGAAACATTTGCCATCTGAAATAATTCATGATTTTCTCATGGGGAAGATTTTTCTTTCTTTTTAATAAAGACTTGGAAATGGGTGAAATTTAAACTGCCAGTCTTGCAGTTCAGAATTTTCATTAAGAGTTTTCAGTTTAGAATTACATGACATAAGACTGTAGGGCCAAAACTGTAAGTTAATTATGATAACATATTTTTTAAATGTAAAAAAAAAAGAGTTCTCAAAGTATTTAAAACAAAATATCTAACTTAAATTCTATTTCCCTAGTATTCTGATTTATAAAAAATGTCAAAATTATTTTGCATAGTTTTTGTAGAGGTCAAATAAATACAAAATATCAACAATATACAGAATAGAAAAACATTTTCCACCCAGCTAGACTCCTAGCACTGTTTCCCAGAGCTCCTAAAAGTCATATCTCAACTCCAATGTTTATTTCTATTTAAAGACAAATCATTTATAGCATTTTTAATGATTATGCACTAAGTGGAAATAAAAATACTGAAATAATTACTTACAGCACCAGTATTTGTATATCCAGGACAGAAACTTCATCCAGCAATGTGTTGATCCTCTGAATTCTGAAGCACAAACTGCTATTGTCTTCTGGTAAAACCACTATGGCAAAATCTGACTAAGCAACACTTATTGCCAGGGTTATAATTTGAGACAATGCCCCAGTGGTGTGCCTTGCCCATGTGCACTCCTGGCTTGCTGGTATAAAACAGTGGCTTGTGATCTTTGCACAGACAACTGACTGCAGAGGTGCCAAGCGCTGGTGACTTCGCCTTGGAGTGGCTGCACAAAATTCGAGTTGGCAGAATGCAACTTGATATACTTGAAAACAACTTATTTACATTGTTCTTCAGAATTTTTGTGCACGTGAAAACCCATCAGGATTTAAGGAATCATCTAAATGTAAAAAAAATAATTAATGTTTTTAATCTGGAGTTGAAAACCTCAACATGTGAACAGTTTTGGGAGCTGTGAACAGTACCTCTGTCAAAAAAAGATGGATGGTGGAAATGCAAACATTTTCCTATTCCCTGCCACTGTAATCTATTCACAAGCACAATGCTAGCAAGGTCATACCTTCCTCAGCTCAGTCACAAATATGTCCTGCCTTATTCCATTATATAACTAGACAAAGAATGGTTCCATTCCATCTCTCCATTGCAAAGTGGGGCAAGAAGACTGAAGCAGTTGAGACACAGGGAGAAACATAAAATATTCCTTTCCTTCTGTTTTCTGATTACATGCATAGGTGAAATATTTGAGGCAGATGGGGACCATCCTCACTGAGAACTCATATGAACAGCAGGATAAACAGTTGCCTGATTATGTGCAGTACACATTGCAAGGCTTCTTATTCAAAGGAAGTAGATTAATATCATGAAACATCTACTACTCAAATGCACATTATAATGCAAGCTGTATATGCATTGTGCATATCAGCAGTATGGTGGTGACATACAGAAACCTGAACAAAGTGTTTATTCATTCAACTCTGAGAAAAAATGAACAACACTTAATTGGTAGTTACAAAGAGATTACGACAAAACAAATTCGCATACGATTTTTGCACTTACGTTTTAAGTGACAGAGGAGCACTGTCTCAATCTGTAATGGGTATCTTTGAATAGATGGCTTAGCCAGACAAGCAATTTTTGCACAGTATCATGCCTGGTTCAACCTGGGATATGCATTTCATTTGTCACTGAACATCATGAAAATATCCTATACAGCTTTACATCAGAAAATAGATGAAAAATAGAGGTTTTGGGCTATACCTTTGAATTCAACAAAAACTATGTTTTTCTAATGGAATCCCATAAGGATGTAAAATATCCCATGAAAGTCTTGGTTTAGTCTGATAAATTTTAAAGCAGTTTTAATGGATGTCAACTGTAGTTTCACAAGTGCAAACAAATTTGTCCACCTACTTTTACCGCCTTCTCTAGCACCACTACAAGTGACTAAATACTGATTACCTTCAGACACGGAAAGCAGCTGTGGCATGGAAAATGTTGGGTTATAAAGAACCAGAGAACTTTCTGAAAGGTTCTTCAGAGTTTTCTCCTATATCAAGAGAGAAGTGTCCTACCTTTCAGGATATGAGGGATAGTAGGATTGCCTCAACACAGTTGATATGGGGCAAATCTTCTGGAAAAGCATCAAATATAGGAACAAAGCTTCACCTCTCCACAAAAGAAGTTTAATAAGGAACCAAAATTTCATGTCAGTGCAGCTGAAATATTAGCAATTCAATTCCAACAGAAAACTTTCTATGTTGTGAAGAACATCAAAATAGATGCTTTACAGGGTTGATAAGGTAACAGTGCTCCTCCTGAATTTTACTAGGACAAACCTATCAAAGCTAGGTGCAGATGGAGCCTGTTAGCCTTACAGGTCACACAGTGTAAATAATGACAAGTGTAAGAGAATGATCCTCATAGTTTTATGCCACTTTTTTTCTCTGGCCCTGCTTCCTGCTGTCTTGACATGCTGACTGGACTTCCTAGATGGACCTGGACCTGATTTGTTACCTCACCTTGTCTGATGATCACTGAATTGTCACTGGACTCTGTTCATACCATCACCATGGTCCTGCCTGGGTGCTGTGGATCTGCGCTCTGAAGGTGTCTCTGATTGCCTGTGCTAGGGTCAGCCTCTCCTCCTGCCTCATCCTCCTTCCTGGAGCATCCTTGCTTTTGCTGCTCCCTGACATATGCATCTCCTGTAAGCACCCACCCCAAAAGTACCTATGGATTTCCGCTGACTGTTAATGGGTTATGAGATGCATAGTTTGAATGTAGATAGTTCATGGTATACATGGAAAGGAATCCCACCTAAGGTAATAATTTAGTGCCCAATACCTCCTAGAAGGCACTGTTTGTGTTTTAATTAATGCTAACACTCTGAAAATATTTTATATTTTTCAGTAATTTTCTGAAAATGCAGTTGTATATGATTTTATTCTCATCTGGACAATGGTGAGATTCCTAAGGTCAATCAGTTGTTTTTAAATTGATGGTCTTTGATATGATACCTTGATACTTCCTTCATGTTTTTGTATCATTCTCCAGCTGTATCCATGGCTCTACTCAAAGAACTTCTAGTGATATTGTAAGACACCTGCTTGTATTTTCTATAAAAAGACTCTTCAATGATCTTTCCATCCTATCCCAGGATTTATTAACGCTACAACAGAAACTTTTACCTTTCCTGGTGTTCCTTTAAATGCAGATTTAACTTTTCCATACCCTATCTTGTAGGAATAAAGCTCTAACTATTCTGGGATTATTTTTGCCTCTTCTCTGTCTTCTGCTGATATCTCTAAACTTCTAATGCAGTTTTTGACCTAGAAAACAGTTGACTACGAATGAGGTGGGCATAAAATTTTCTTCCTTCTGGAATTCTGCAGGAGGAATTAATCTGGATTGTTTCAAGGTTTTCAATATAGAAAATCAAAATTTTGAAACTTAAAAAGCTGAAGTTTTTACTGTCAAATTCCACTTCAGCCGAACTAGTTACACTCAAAAAGAGGAGGCAATACGGAAGCTATGCACAAACTTCTAAGTTTCTTTAATAAAGGAATACAATGAGCTCCATAGCTATTGAGATTGGAGGGAAGAGGGGAATGGTCCATAAATGATTGTGTAATTTATTCCCCTGCTGAATCTTTCTACTCAGTTATCAAGAAATACTATTCTTTCAAAGGTTTACTCATACCCACTTCACTATTCAGTTCTGCCCAGTTTTACCACTCTTGTTTGTAAAGCACATTGTGTAAGAATTACATCTACTGCATGGTTCTGCAGTTTATATCACATGGTGACTTAATAGTTTCCTGTGCTTGAAATGTGATACTCACTTTGAACTGTAATAGTTCAAAGTAAGTGTATCTACAAGCTCTGTATGATTAAGAATGTTTCAAGCCTATTGTTGTTTTCACTGGAATTGCTTCTGTTTAAGGGCTTACAGGATTTGATTAAGGATGGGAGGGGCATCCTTTCAATATTTTAGATTCTACTTTGAATTGTACATATGAGAGTAGGTATATGTTTATTTTATGTACATAAAGTGCAACACAAGATCGAATAATTGGTGTATAGATATCAGGATCCCTGCAAATGAATATCTGCTTGAAGATCTTAAACACATATGTCATGCTTAAGACACCTTGTGGTGCTACAGGATAGATAATTTGCTAATAAGAAATCAAATTCTGTTATTCTTTCTCACACAGAATCCTCATTCTATGTGTATAGGTGTTTTACACGCACTCACGGATCTTTCTACCTCTAACATGAATACAGTTTGCAAATCTTCCCAGAAGGATATTAGGCTATGTAACACATCAAAACTCAAACAGCAAGAAACAGTGGGAGTATAGATAATTTTATACAGTTACATTCAGTTGTAAATTATCGTGAGAGTTTAAAATGTAACAAAAGACTTGGATTAAGAGCAATGAGTTGTGTAAAAGAAGCTCTGATGATTTTATTTCTAATGAAAACATTTGCAAACATGTGAACCATGCAGCATGCTGCAGCAGAAAGATAATAAAAATTCTGTGATAATCCCAAATGCACTTCCTTTCAATGAGTTCACAGAGCATCACACTTCAAAATGTGTCATTTCTGTTTACAGCAAATCACTGCTACATTGCAAATTTGACAAATCTGTAAATATTTATTTCATATTATGTAAGAAGGAGATTAGCAGATGGGACTTTATGGAATGATAAGGACGTAGGCAGCTATAACAGAAGGGAAAAAAATAAAAAAGACAAACCAAAACCCAAATGAAAACAAACAAACAAAATCCCACAAATGAATTGGGGTTTGGATTTGTTTTTAGTTAATTTTTTTGTTGTTGATTTTTGGTTGCCAAATGCTATCGTTTCATTTCAGAAACACAGCAGGTTTTAACTCTACAAGACGAGAATGAGATGTTCTTTTAGCTGCCAGATGATAAGTTTGACTAAAACTATTCTCATAGAAACCTAAGTCACTTTACTTTTAATTACATTCAAATCAGTAACCTGAAACATTCACATGATTGTCAAGATAATACAGACTCCAGCAAGAAAGTAAGTGGTATCTTTGCAGACAAGGAATACCAAAATTATGAGGAAGGTCAGTGATGCTGAGATGAGCTCCAGCACTGTTGTTCATCAGCCATGTTGTAATCCAGCATGCATTTTAAAAGTGTATTATTTTAGAAGATCAAACAAAAACATGTAAAAGATATAGATTCGTCTTGTAAAAGATCTTAGGATCAGTTTGACACAAATGGCTTTTTTGTGTAACCTCATGCTTAGATATACTATAAAAATAAGCTGATGACACCTACTTTGAACTCTTTAAGATCTGTTACAATGAAACTGCAAGTCCCCATCATTGGGTGAAGGTAACGAAGTGGGTACACATGGACATCAGCTCATATCTATCAGTACTACAGAACTGCTTAAGAAGAACACTTATCACCTTCTCAAAGTTTATTTGTGAAACTTTCTGACATTCAAAAAAGAATGTGATGATCTCCAGAGAAAAGACATATCTTTTTATGCAGACAGAAGGCAATAAATCATTTTACAATACTTATTCAGGGCTGCCTAAAATTATTTTGTACACTCAAAATAACAGTAGGCATTGTTAACCTTTAAGTTTCTCAAAGCAGATGCCAAATCATCTCCTATATTCTTCAGCGTATAATGGGAGAACTGGTGCAATCAATCCTTCTGTCTTTCTAATACAGAAAAATACTTCAATTTAGCAGATTATTCTGCTGCTCTTGTTATCTTCCAGGCAAACCAGCACAAGACACTTATAATATTAGACAGTATATTTGGTATATGTGTCCATTTGTTGGAAGTGGGGAGGCCGCAGGATTGGCTTCTGCGAGAAGAGACTAGTTGCCCCCATGTCAGGCAGAACAAGTTCCAGGCATCTCCAAGATGGACCTGCTGCTAGCCAAAGCTGAGCTGTGCTGGTTTTGGCTGAGATATAGTTAACTTTCTTCATAGTAGCTAGTATTAGTCTATGTTTTGGAACTGTGCTGCAAACAGTGTTGAAAACGCAGGGATGTTTTAGTTACTGCTGAGCAGTGCTTACACAGAGTCAAAGCCTTTTCTGCTCCTCACACCACCCCACCAGCGAGTGGGCTGGGGGTGCACAAGGAGTCAGGAGGGGACACAGCTGGGACAGCTGACCCCAACTGACCAAAGAGATATTCCATACCATATGATGTCATACTCAGCAATATAAAACTGGGTGAAGAAGAAGGAAGGGTGAGATGTTCGGAGTGATGGTGATTGTCTTCCCAAGTAACCATTATGCATGACTGGGCGCTGCTGTCCTGGAGATGGCTGAACACCTGCCTATCCATGGGAAGTGGTGAATGAATTCCTTGTTTTGCTTTGCTTGCTTGTGCAGCTTTTGCTTTACCTATTAAACTGCATTTATCTCAATCCACAAGTTTTCTCACTTTCACTCTTCTGATTCTTTTATCCATCCCACTGGGGGAGAATGAGTGAGTGGCTGCGTTGCTGGCTGTGAAGGGCTTAGTTGCTATTTGAAGTTAAACCATGACATGAGCCCATCAACAATACTGGTAGTACCTCTGCGATAACGTATTCAGGAAAGGGTAAACATGATATGCAGCAGCTCTGAGAGAGAGGAGTGAGAGAAACAACTTGCAGACATGAAGGTCAGAGAAAAAGGAGGGGGAGGAGATGCTCCAGCTGCCAGAGCAGAGATTACCCTGCAGCCATGGTGTAGACCATGGTGATGCAAGTTGTTTTCCTGCAGCCATGGAGGACAGCTGTGGAGCAGATATCCCCATTACAGCCCATTGAGGACCCTGTGTTGCAGCAGATGAATATGTCTTGGAGGAAGTTGCAGCCCGTGGAGAAGAGCCCACACAGGAGCAGACTCCTGGCAGGAGCTGTGGCTCTTGGGGGACGGATGCTGGAGCAGTCTGTTCCTGAAAGACTGCATTCTGCGGAAAGGACCCATGCTGGAGCAGGTCTTGAAGAACTGCAGCCTGTGAGAAAAAAGCATATCGGTGCAGTTCATGAAGGACTGTATCTTGTGGGAAGGACCCCATGCTGGAGCAGGGGAAAAATGTGAGGAGGAAGGAGTGGCAGAGACAAAATGTTATAAACTGATACAACCTCCATTCCCCAACCCCTGCACTCTCAGGGAGAACAATGTAGAAGAGTCGAGAGTGAAGGAATGAAGTTGAGCCTGGAAAGAAAGAGAGGTGGGGGGAAGGTGGTTTTAATTTTGTTCTTATTTGTCACTATCCTACTCTGTCATTAATTGGAAATTAATTTAATTAACCTTCCCCATGTCAAGTCTGTTTTGGCTGTGACAATAACTAGTGGGCAATCTCCCTGTCCTTATCTTGACCCACAAGCATTTTCATCTCATTTTCTCCTCCTGTCTTCCTAAAGAGGGGGAGTGTGAGAGCATTTTGGTGGCTGCCTGGCAGCCAGCCAAGCTTAACCCACCACTGAACGCAAGTTATATTAGTTGTAAAAACAAAGGAAAGTAGAGATATAAATTAAAGAAGTTTCTCAAATAAATGTTTGAGATTTTAAAAAACTGTCATATCATCAAGCTACAAAATCAAGAATCTAATTTAATTTCCTTATTTTCCATGATAAGTAGTTAGAGTCCAATGAAACATACATCTATATCTAAACCACTTTTAATTTTTTTTTTTTTTTATTGACTTTGGATTAACTCATATTTTGACCTGGTTTTGAACTGCTGCCACAGATTTTGTTTATCTTGGCACTCTCCAAAGGCAAAGGGTAAACAATGATACTGACCATTTTCTGCTAAAAAGAATTTCAGTGATTCAACCCTTTATCATGAGAAACTATGGAGATTAAAAACTTCCTGAATTTTCACTTATACTTTTTATAGGATTGAGCTTTTCTAGAGTCTCCATATTTCATCCATATCATACATAATTTTAATGATTTTGGCAGGCAGTATTAAATTACAGCGAATTAATAAAATAGTTGTATAAAACAAATGAGCAATATATTCAGTTCATACATTGTATTCTTTCTGATACTAACAGAAATTACACATGCATATCAAAAGAAACAAAGAGTTCAGGTGACCTGTTCAACTCCAGTAACTTAAGTTCAAATCCTTTTATATGTACCTCTAGGGACTTATTCATTCTACCTTCTCAAAAGGGATTAAACGCTATAAGGAAGGCCTTGCCCGTTAGATGGAGTCTAGACAACATGCATAAGAGAGATACCAAACTTTAAGATGAGCATTAGTTTTAAATCTTAAAGCTGTCCATATCCTAGTGCTAAGCAATGTAAATGAACGTAAGAACTTTTTCTACCTTCATATTACTACTATGTACCACTATGGTCTGGTTTAGACAAGCCCTTTGAGTACAAAGCAGGATAACAAGTTTTGTTAAAACTAGTCAGAGATGCAGCAGAGTAGAACTCAAAAAATGTTTATTTTGTTTTGGTTTTGTTTTTTATTTTTGTTGTAGTTATTTGTTTGTTTTCTTAATGGTGTTTAAGTCATATTGAAATTGCTAAATTGCTTCTGTTTCCTTCATTTACCTCTGACTGCAGATGGCAACAGAAAGCAACTAGGGTATTGTAGACAGAGAAGAAAAATAGCCTTCTTCTGAAAAACCTCAGCCAAACCCATAATTTGAGAAAGATATAGTTTTCACAGGGAAACAATGGGAGCAAGCATATATTAAAGATAAGTGGATTTGAAAGGACAGATTTAATATATTACCACTTCCTGAACAGGAATAGGCTCATATGCATTTTTTTTTTCTCAAACTTGACTAAATTTCTTTTAGAGAACTCTGTTTTGAGTGTTAATAAATGGCAATTAATCATGTTCATTTGTTTCCCAGCAACCCTGGTGCCCAGGAGTGCTCTGATACAGATTTATTACATTATTTGTAAATGGGAACCCTGCTTTCCAAAATGCTTATTCTGGCTTTTCCTAGAGGAGAAAGTTAATGATACTAGTATAAGCAGCTGATTAAAGGGTTTCAGTGGAACAAAATCTATTTTGCTATTGAACAGCTATTTCATCTTCCTGAAAAATAAACATTTTTAATGCAGGACACTAGAAAAGAAAAAGTAGGATAATTTATCTGAGGTATCTGTGTAATTTAACTTAGTTACTGAGCTTAGGTGGACTCTTCCTGGACTACACACTTTCCAAAAGATAAGCAGTTTGAACAAGAGCCCATTTTTGTCAAGAAAAATAAAACTATTTTCAAATGAAAAAAATGGAAAAATGGTAGAATTGAAATGAACCCTTCCCAATGATTGCCAAATACAAAATCAGGTTTTCTTAAATCATTGGATTAATATAGCTGAAATAATTATTCTCAAGGAATGGTCACCTTATTGAGCAGGTCCTGAGGCGAGCCATGAAGATATTCAGGGTGCTGGAGCACCTCTGTATGAGGACAGGCTAAGAGAGCTGGCATGAGGGAGAGGGAGAGGGAGAGGGAGACCTTCTGGTACTTAAAGGAGGCCTACAGGAAAGATGGGGAGGGACTCTTTATCACAGAGTATAGTGATAGGGCAAGGGGTAATGATTTTAAACAGAAAGAGGGTAGACTTAGCTTAGATATGAGGAATAAATTCTTTACCTTCCAGCCCAACCGTGAGTCACTATCATGATAGAATAGTACAATTAAGTCTACTGATTTTCTAAAATTGTTCAAAAACCCATTGAAACTGATGGGAGCTTTTAAATCAGGCTCAGAAATCAAAAGATTGAGCAGATACTCTGGGTCTGGAGGGTGTTGCTCAGCACCCTGATGGACAGGACCCCTCATTATGAAAATTACATTATTTTGGAACATGTTGGATGTTCCAGTTTTGGAACAATGAACTAGAGCAGAAGAAGCTGAAATACCATAATCCCTACACCCCTCCACAATCTTCCTACTGAAAGGGTTCCCAGAACCTGTGACAATCTTGCAAGGATACTGTCTGCATAGAAATTACCTGACTCCCCTTCCTTCCAGGTTTATACCCTAAAGATTAGAAGTACTACTTTGGGAATAACTATCAATTCAAAACAAACTGGAACTGTTTTGCTCCGTCTCTTAGTGAAGCCCTATTTCTCTTGTTACAGGTTGAAAGACCATAACATTAGACTGAAAAACACATGAAAAATAAACCTCAGTTTTAATGGGACTCGATATTAACCTTACTGCCCTGACAACAGTAACTAGATAAGAAGCACCATGACAATCAATCCTTACCTTAACTCACTTTTTTTCCTCAACTATTACTAAAAAACTAGTTATTTCTGACACTTTTCCCTCCAGAGTTTTAGCTATGGCTAAACAGACACATACATGTTCAGGAAAGGAGTTAACAATGAGTTAAATAACCAAAAAGATTACTTAGATTCTTCTGCCTTCCAGGCAAATGAAGGTCTTAGTATTTTTCAAGTGGTAAGACAAGCACCATTGTAATTTTGAGAACTGTCCGGGGCAAAACCAAACACTGTATGATATTTGCAGTGAGACATTTTTTCTCATTTAAAAAATCTCACAGTTACCGAGTAACTAAATCAACACTATACAACATTTTTCATGCTTGTAATTGTTCTTTCAGATTTATAAAATCCCATGTTCATTCTGATACAATATGCTGATTGGGGGAAACCATTCATAATACATGAGCGTTTGTTTTATGAAATTGCAATACCATTGATGGACTCAATATGCAGTCAGTCAGTCCCAGGCTGAAAGAAAAACAAGAAAGAAAAAAAAGAACTTATTATCATTGACAGCAAAGCTGTGTCAGGCCTTTGGAATATTGCACAGGAGTGCCTTATTTAACAAAACAAAACAATTTCACCAACTTCATCTGCAAAGACTAGTCAACGTAAAAAAAAAAAAACACAAAAAAAACACACCAAACCAAACCAAACCAAAAAAACACCAACAACCAAACAACCAAACACAAACAAACAAACAAAACAATGAAAAAATTACAAACAAACAAACAACAACAACAACAAACCACAACAAGAAAAACCCCCACACACAAACTAGAAAAGTTTGGATCAAGATGGCAATAAAAAAGGAAGTTCAGGAGAAAAGTGGGAATGGGAAACAAGTGTACAGACTCTTTGAAATAAATAAACTCTGGTTTTGATTATGAGACAAAGGTCAAAGAAAGCTGGATGAAAGATAACGTCATAACATCTCAACTTTCAGAGGAGTTGCCATGGGGGAAGACACCCAAAAGAAATGGTTTAGAAGCCCGAAAGGACACTAGCACCAGCCAGGAGGAGCAGTCCACAACAGTAAAAAAAGCAGTAGGTGTTGACCTGAACTGACTTGTAGCTCTTTATTTAGCCATATATATGCCGTAACACTGAACCTCTGAGAAAAGATGGATTGAAGCTCTTAGAAAGTTTGGAGGAACCAGTTTCATATTTAGTGCCTCAATAGTTTTGGTGGCCCTCTTTTCAGTATGTTGACTTTTATGCAAATCATGGATCTGGAAACAAGTAGGATTATCCTGCATAGTGCTTTACCTCTCAAATTAAGTGTTTTAGTCTAAGATAGACATTTAGGTTCTGGACAGGCACCAATACAGAGAGACAGGTATCTATTAAAAAGAAAAAAAACCCAACCCCTCTACATTGGCTCCCTGAGTCAGGATGTGATGAGTTATCCTCCAGAAGTGTCTGTCTCTCTTCGTTAACTACTAAAGGCAAACAACTAGATAAAGTTAGATATGTAGCCATTAAACAAGGTAATTTAGGTGAGGTGAATCCTAACCTGAAAGGAAATATTTGGAATTGCTGAGACTTGGAAAATTTGAAATAACAGTGATTCCCTATGTATGACATGAAGCAGTCTGTAACCAACAGTTTAGTGATCAACCCATGCAGTGGCCCAGCATTATCTAAACTCTAAACTATAAAATATTATCATAATGGTAGTAATGTTTTCCTAGTCGTGTTCTGATTGTATTTCTCACACATGATTCCCTTTGTCTCTCTCTTCTCATTACTGAAAAAATGTGCTTGGACACAGGCAGAGTTTCTACCCTCTTCCAGCCTTTCAAGATTGATTTCACACAGAGAAACTGTCTACACAAGAATAGGCAAAATTACCTGAAGTATCTATTCAAATCTGGAGTGGAAGAAAGAGAGGGGAGTCCTGCCTTGGGTCCATCACATGACTAAGTAATGGTCCTGCCAAAACCAAGTAGAAAGGAACTTGAATATCAGAGGCAGAGACATTTTTTACATATTTGTGTATCACAGTTCACAGATGTCTGTATTATCAGCCTTAAAGGACACACTAAATAATTCCTTCACACAATCATCAGTTTTAAAGAATGCAGAATTACTGCATTTTCTGTAGTATGGACTCAAATTGATATTATTCTATGAAACTTTGGATCATTAATTACACATTAGATTTAAAAAGCTGCTTTCTGATTGTGAATCAAATGTCAAAGTGGTTTAAATTTGACTCAGATTCGGAAGAACTCAGCCAGCAGGCATGTGGAAAAATTATTGCAACCAGTGTGCAAATACACAGAAGGCACCTGAAAGGCCCTGAAACGGAATCTCCCTCATCTGCTTTTTTCCTTCAAACTCTCAAAAATGTTTATGGAACTGAACCTTTTTGATCTTTACAGGTCTTCTCTTTCCTTGAAGTTGTTTCAGGGGAAGGCCATTGTCACCCCTTTATAACTAGTCTCTGGTGTACTGAAGTATGAAGTAGCCTGTTCCAATTCAAGGGAAAGAAAATGTAGAGGCCAAATATCTTAGTTGTTAGACAGTCTTTACATAAGGAAGTCAGCAAGTTGCACTTGATGTTTCTTTCTGGACTGCTGCCTTTTCCCTGGGGATACATGAAACAGGACATTGACTTAAACAGATGGTTGTTGCCTCTGAATTATTTAACAGCTAAATCAATTCTGTTGCCATGAAAGGGAAGAGTGTGCTGGAAGCATTTCTCCTCCTCCTCTCTCTCGACCTCCTTTTCATGTTAGAAGTGGCCAGGAACAGAATCTGCTATTGGCAGCACCAGAGCCTGCAGGGGTGGAAGTGGAGGATGCAAAAGTGAAACCTGGATTCTAGAGCTACTAAAGAAGAGCAGCCATTACACCAGAAATGTGTTTATACTCTTCAGATGGTATTGCATCCGGTTTGGTACACATCTATGGTTACTAGATACGGTTAATGGGATAAAAGAATGAAAAAAATATCTAGACAGCCTGTATAGCCTGTAGCTATGTAGTATCTGAACATAAGGTATGTTCAGATCTCATTTTTAAAATGCAGAGATAACTGGCTAATTTATTTGAGCCATGAACTCCGTTCTGGGACAGTTTATAGATAATATGTCAGGAAAATGTTGGAAGACCAAATTTTTCCTGTTATTTTGAGATGAAAGTGCATAAACTGTTGCAATGGCTGAGTGTAGTTCTACTGTCACAAGAAGGAACACTCCTTGCTGTCAGTGCTATCAGACTTGTAAAAGCCTGGTCTTTCCTTAGAAAACAGAATGTTCGTGCGAACTTCATGCACAAAAGGTAAAATGACCCTCAACCCCAAATTTCCAGCCTCCTAATCTCGAAAACAAATGTGAAACCTTGATCAAAGTCACAGAGATGAGAGGTTCTCCTTAGTCCTCCAAACGTGCTTTATTGGAACACTGCTGGCTCAAATGGCCCCCAAAATCAGCCCTGCACGTCACACACCCCTTGCCAGCACCGAGCAGTTTACACTGGAGGGCAAGCATCTGGAATGAACTGCACAGTGTGAGGCAAGCAGGTTAGTTTTGCTTAGCTTATAATCAGTCCTGATTACTGTTTTTGCTTTAGCTGAACAACCCAAGCATTCGTCAGTCATCAGGCTGACTGCTGAGCTAAGCAGGTTGTGCACAATGGCATATACTTTATAGCCCACAGTGGAATGTCAAACAGATATATAGAAATCTTCTCATTTGCTGTCATTGAGCAATTCTTTGGACCTTAAATCCAAACAGAAAATGTGACTTTAAAGTTCCTGGAAGAACTTGTGTCAAAGACTATAAAGAGAGCTGCTCAGAAGTAGAAAGAAGCAGATTAGAGACATTGTCAGAAATCCCTCAGTTTCTGGGTACAGAAAACATAAAGACAAAAATCTGAGTATCATTCTTTTATTAATTCACCTGCCTGCAAATTATGCCAGCAGACACCCTTATTATTTTTTAATTGCACAAAAATTAGCCTGTTTACATTCTTGCAACAATGATTCATTATGCATAATGAACAAATCAGTGATAACAGAAATCTGGTGTTAAGGAAAGGAAGCACTAAAAAAACTGATGACCTATTGGTGCCCAATTCCTTAACGTGATGGATATCTTTAAACATTTTGACATGGTACAACACTTTCCATACCGCAAAGCAAACGCGGGGGGCGTTCCCACGGTGACGGCGGGAGGTTTAAGAGCGGCTGAAACTCGATACTAGCATTCAGTCAGCTGATCGGAGCCAGCCCAGCGAGAGCGGGTGTAGGGAGGAGCAACCGGGTTGTGTAGCGGGTGAGTCCCACCCACACTGTGCTGCAGCAGCAGGTGTAGTAGCTTGTGTAGCAGGGTGCAGAGAGCACTTGTCGCTTGTCAGCCCCTCTAACTTATTTCCAGCATCCCAGACTGCTGACAACCATGGTCGCCTCCAGGAGGAGAGCTTGTCTGAAACAGACTGTGGCAGCGCAGACTGAGGAGGTTCTGTCCCGAACGGTGGCTGTTCAGGTCTCCGGCTGCAGGGAGTGCCAGAGCCTGCTGCTGCCGGGGGAGGGAGGCCAGCACTCCACCTGTGTGAGGTGTGAGCAGGTGCAAGACCTGCTCGACATGGTTGTGAAACTTAAGGAGGAGGTTGAGACGCTGAGGACCATCAGGGAGTAAGAAAGGGAGATCGACTGGTGGAGTAACACCCTGACGTGCCAGTTGGAAAGGTCCCAGGGAGGTACCCCCCAAAAGGAGATGGACCTCCTGCCCTCTCGGACAGAGGCGGAAGTCCTGAGACAGTCCCACCCTTGTTGCTGTCGGGCAGAGGTAGGGGACCTAAAAGACGACGAGGGTTGGAAGTGTATTCCGGTTCGGTGTCACGGGCAGCCCCCCTCCCTGCCTGCTTTGTCTCCCCAGGTGCCCCTCCGTAATAGGTTTGAGGCCCTGGATCTTGAAGAAGAGGTAGGTGAGGAGGTGGTGCCAAGCCTGCCTACAAGATCACATAGGAAGAGGCGGTTGACTTCACAACTTAAGACTGCCTCTGATAAGAAAGAAAGAAGGGTGATTGTAATAGGAAATTCCCTTCTGAAAGGAACAGAGGGCCCAATATTCAGGGTTGACCCTCATCTTAGGGAAGTTTGTAGTCTATCTGGAGCCCGGATCAAGGATATTGCTAGAGAGCTCCCCAAACTGGTGCACCTGACAGAGTACTACCCGCTGCTGGTCTTCCAGACAGATGGGGAGGAAGCTGCTTCCCGTAGTCTGAGGGGAATGAAGAATGATTTCAAGGTCTTGGGAAGGATGGTGAAAGACTCAGGGGCTCAAGTGATCTTCTCTTCACTCCTTCCATCTTCTAGTGACGATTTGGGATGGAATAGGAAAATTCAGTCTCTTAATGGTTGGCTCCGAGACTGGTGCTACAGGCAGGGCTTTGGATTTTTTGATAATGATTGGTTTTATAAGACACCAGTCTGGACAGTGTCACGCGGGAAAGGTTTATCTCGCAGGGGCAAAAGGGTGCTGGGGCAGGAATTAGCTGGGCTCATTTGGAGAGCTTTAAACTAGGCTCGAAGGGGGATGGGGTTGTAGCTGGGCTTGTCCCAGTGGGGCAGCATTCTAAAACTGATGAGGACCGGGTGGCCTCCTATGCCCCTAGGGAGAAATTGGTGTGCTCTGCTCGCTCCCTGAAATGCCTGTACACCAATGCGCGCAGCATGGGGAATAAGCAGGAGGAGTTAGAATCCTATGTTCGGTCAGGAGATTATGATCTGGTGGCAATTACAGAAACATGGTGGGACAGTTCACATGACTGGAATGTGGTCATGGATGGCTACGCCCTTTTCAGGAAAGACAGGCCAGCCAGGCGTGGTGGTGGAGTTGCTCTCTATGTGAGACAGCAACTACAATGTACTAAATTCTGCCCAGGAGTGGATGACGAGCGAGTTGAGAGTGATGGGTCAGGATCAAGGGGCAAGCTGGCAGGGGTGACACTGTTGTGGGCACCAGATCAGGCTGAGGAAGTTGATGAGGCCTTCTGTGGGCAGTTGAGAGTGGCCTCACAGTCACAGGCCCTGGTTGTTGTGGGGGATTTTAACTTCCCTGATGTTTGCTGGAAGGAGCATTCAGCCAGCCAGCCACAGTCCAGGAGGTTCCTCCAGTGCATTGATGATAACTTCCTCATGCAGATGGTGGAGGAGCCGACTAGGAAAGGTGCACTGCTGGATCTCATCCTCACTAACAAGGACGGTCTGGTCGAAGCAGTAAAGGTTGAGGGCTGCCTGGGTTGCAGTGACCACGAGATGGTGGAGTTCAGCATCTTGGGTGGCAGGAACAGAATAGCAAGTAGAATTGCAACCCTGGACTTTAGCAGGGGTAACTTTGGCCTTTTCAAGCAATTGCTGGGGGAAATCCCATGGGCAAGACTGCTTGAAGGTAAAGGGGCCCAAGATAGCTGGATTGCATTCAGAGATTGCTTCTTCCACGCTCAGGATCAGAGCATCCCCACACGTAGGAAGTCAAGGAAGGGAGCCAGGAGGCCTGCGTGGTTGAATAGGGATCTGTTGGGTATGCTCAAGCAGAAGAGAGTTTACAGGTCGTGGAAGCAGGGGCTGGCCACTTGGGAAGAATATAAGGCTGCTGTTAGAGGATGTAGGAAGGCAGCTAGGATAGCCAAGGCCTCCTTAGAATTGCAGCTGGCGAGAGGGGTCAAGGACAGCAAAAAGAACTTTTTCAAATACATAGCAGATAAAACTAATACCAGAGGCAGTGTAGGCCCACTGATGAATGGGGTGGGTGCTCTGGTGGCAGAAGATACAGAGAAGGCAGAATTACTGAATGCCTTCTTTGTCTCTGTCTACTCTGCCGGAGGCGGTCCTGGGGAGCCCCGTACCCCTGAGACCCCGCATGAAGCCAGGTCAATGGAGGAGTTTGCTTTAGTCAATGAGGACTGGGTTAGGGAGCAATTAAATAGTCTGGACATCCATAAATCCATGGGTCCAGATGGGATGCATCCGCGGGTGCTGAGGGAGCTGGCTGAAGTCATTGCTGGACCGCTCTCCATCATCTTTGCCAAGTCTTGGGAAACGGGGGAGGTGCCCGAGGATTGGAGGAAAGCAAATGTCACTCCAGTCTTCAAAAAGGGCAAGAAGGAGGACCCAGGTAATTACAGACCGGTCAGCCTCACCTCTGTCCCTGGAAAAGTAATGGAACAGCTTATCCTTGGTGTCATCTCAAGGCATATCAATGATAAGAGGGTTATTAGGGGCAGTCAGCATGGCTTCACCAAGGGTAAGTCATTCTTGACCAACCTCATAGCCTTTTATGAGAATGTAACAAGGTGGATGGATGATGGCAGAGCGGTGGATGTGGTCTACCTTGACTTCAGTAAAGCCTTTGACACAGTCTCCCACAGCATCCTCACAGCTAAGTTGAGGAGGTGTGGTGTAGACAATAGAGTAGTGAGATGGGTTGCAAACTGGCTTAAGGAGAGAAGCCAGAGAGTGGTAGTCAATGGTGCGGAGTCTAGTTGGAGGCCAGTATCTAGTGGAGTGCCTCAGGGGTCAGTACTGGGGCCAATATTATTCAATATATTCATTAACGATTTAGACGAGGGAATAGAGTGTACTATCAGCAAGTTTGCTGATGACACTAAGCTGGGAGGGGTGGCTGACATGCCAGAAGGCTGTGCTGCTATCCAGTGAGACCTGGACAGGCTGGAGAGTTGGGCGGGGAATAACCTAATGAAATTTAACAAGGGAAAGTGTAGAGTCCTGCATCTGGGCAGGAACAACCCCAGGTTCCAGTATAGGCTGGGAAATTACATATTAAAGAGCAGTGTAGGGGAAAGGGACCTGGGGGTCCTGGTGGACAACAGGATGACCATGAGCCAGCACTGTGCCCTTGTGGCCAGGAAGGCCAATGGCATCCTGGGGTGTATTAGATGGGGGGTGGTTAGTAGATCGAGAGAGGTCCTCCTTCCCCTCTACTCCGCCCTGGTGAGACCACATCTGGAATATTGTGTCCAGTTCTGGGCCCCTCAGTTCAAGAAGGACAGGGAACTGCTGGAGAGGGTCCAGCATAGGGCAACGAAGATGATTAAGGGAGTGGAGCACCTCCCTTATGAAGAAAGGCTGAGGGAGCTGGGTCTCTTTAGTTTGGGGAAGAGGAGACTAAGGGGGCACCTTATCAATGTTTATAAATATATAAAGGGTGAGTGTCATGAGGATGGAGCCAGGCTCTTCTTGGTGGCAAACAATGATAGACAAGGGGTAATGGGATCAAGCTGGAACACAAGAGGTTCCGCTTAAATTTGAGAAGAAACTTCTTCTCAGTGAGGGTGACAGAGCACTAGAACAGGCTGCCCAGGGAGGTTGTGGAGTCTCCTTCTCTGGAGACATTCAAAACCCGCCTGGACATGTTCCTGTGCGACCTCACCTAGGCGTTCCTGCTCCAGCAGGGGGATTGGACTAGATGATCTTTTGAGGTCCCTTCCAATCCCAAACATACTGTGATACTGTGAGTACATTCTGGATCTCACTAAACTGACACACACTTAAATTGTTTGGAGAATAAGAATGTTTTGATGTAGCTGCTTATAACAGTTGAGCTTACACTATGCAAATGAATAAGTCAGTAAACAGCAGACACTCACAGTTTCTCTGCAAAAAAACTTCAGTTAGCACATGGAACTAAAGCATGTGCAAATATGATCCACCAATTTTCTTAGTTATACATTTCCTTGTTAATGTGTTGTCATGCTTTTTTTAAAAACAACCAGTCTAACTATAAATCCAGATCTTGCTTTCCAATTCAGTCTGAAAGTTATTATTAATGAAAGTAAACTGCTTCTCTCTAATATTCTTTAATTATTTTGATGGCATGTAAATGATATTTATTAGATTGTAATGCCTTTCCTTGCAAATCTGCCTGGGGTAGGGTATTCTTAACCTTTTTTTGCACTGGATTATTCCATCAGCTTTAAAGGACTTCAGCATACTTCCTTGACTCTGAAGGAAAACAGTGATATATACTAGTAAAAGTTCTATATTAACTTTTTTCTGTATCATATGAGCAAAGATAAACCAAGCTGCTCTTGAAGAGCAACAGTCTGCAACCCACTAGACACATGAACTATCTGGAGGATACCTATATGTTACAAACAGAATAAAAGGAGCCATGGTTGTTTATCTGGTAAGCAGCATTCTGCAGAAAGAGAGTCTCAAGAGTTATTTTGGGGCTATCAAGACTACAAATGTAACTACTAGATAGGATGTATTAACATCTTGTTGTACAGGCTACTTTTTTTATTCTCTGGTGTTGTTTGACTCACCTGCAAGACCAAATTTAATTCTGTAGATTTAGGCCTTAATTGTGCAAGATTGTAGGCAGCCTTCCTGCTGTCTAGCTGGAATCTCCATCAGTGGGAAATAGGTAGGCTTGCATAAATCTGTAAGTGTGGGTGTGTGCATATGCATCTAATGATGGGCTTGATGTTCTTGCATATAAGTTTTCCCTTAGAAATAAAGTCAAGGAGTCAAGGCAAATGAAAACCAATGTGATCTTTCCTTTTTCTTTTTTTTTCCTCATCTTAAATATAGTAATTTTTAAGTCTGATCTGTGATTTTCAAACAGTCTGTGCAGATTAGTAGAGAATATACAGACCAAGAAACAGACTTTTTTTTTTATGTTCCAAACACTCTGAAAACAGCAAGATCTGCGGTTACTGGAAAATGCAATAATATCAGTTTGAAGGTATCTTTTTCAAGTAGAAGAATGGCAAAGAATTATGTAATTCGGTCCAAAGGTCTGACAAGAACCATTCTGTTTTACCACTAATGGACTGACAGCCATTCTCCCTCACAGCCTTAATTCTGTTTGAAGTAAATCACTAAATACAGTAGCAAAATTTCAGAGTTCATTGAGGGGAACATAATTTTTGTGGCAATATAGTAAACATCCTTACATTTATTCAAAAATAGAAGTAGTTGCCTAGTAATGTCTATGAAAGTGAAAAAGCAGTGCACTGCTAATTGTCCCATCCACCAAAGAAAATATGTTCAGCAGCCTGCAAAACCGTGGTGGTTATAAGGTGCATCTACAAGTTTGGCACGGCTGGGACTGTTGCAAACAAAATTAGGACAATCACATATAGCGTAAATTAATATTTCCCCTATGAGAGCTGCCAATACTTTGACATTGTGACAAACATAATCAAGGAAAAAGCTAATACACATTCCATCATCCATTCTTCAACAAGCATGGGTGGATGCAGCCAGGCTTTGGAGGTGAACATCTGGGGGATGTTCACATACACTGTATATTAATGAATCTGAGGACAATTATTTTTATATATTCCACACACAGATGAGCACACACCTGCTAAAACAGACCAATTTACTATATTGGCATCCAAGACATATATTGGCTCTCTTCCAAAAATGAAATGGATGAAAACCATCCCACATCAGGGCTTCCACACTTCTATTTTAATCACTAAATATGCCTTCACATCATTTTCACATACAAAGACATATATGCATATCATATACATATACACATATACATGTATTTATATAAAGTGATCAAAGTGATAAGGGGAAAGATATGTGTCTATTTGATTCTGAACATATCACTTTCCAATAGCAAACTATCTCTCAACTCTGTAATGAGGTAAAATAAAGTTAATAATATTGCCACCCTCATAGTCCAATATAAAACACGAAGCTTTTAACATAATTGCCTTTTAAAAAAAAAAACATTTTAAATTGCTCTCATTCTGTCAAATACATTTATTTCAGGTATATAGCTGAAGCCAGTTTTCATGAAAATAGCCTGGTACTTTATGCTATTACATGTGACAGCACAAGCTCACCATGTTCCATTTCATTTTCTTAACTAGGTGACTGTAGCAGAGAAGGACATTATACGCAGTGGGTGTCCAAATGAGCCTCTGTCTCATCCTTGCTACAGCAATTTGCAGAGACTTGGGGAGGACAACCACTCTGCTGCCGTTTGCAAAGGTTTTCATGTGTTCTCCCACCTGTAGAGAGTTCTCTGCAGTGCTTCATGATGGTGTCACCTGAGGGAGGCCACTCTTCTTCCTGGAAGATCCTTAATGGATGTTTGTCACTCAAAGACAGGAGAATAATTTGTAACAAGGAGGCACAAAGCAGAGAAATGACTCTTTGTACCATCTATCTTTGTTACACAACTAGACTACAAGCCTTAATGTTTAAGTGGCTTTTATTAGAATTTCAGCTAATAAAAAGGGAGATTTCATGATAATATTGCTAAGCTGATAGAAAAACATGTTGCACTCTAAAACACTCTGTGAGATTCTTGGGTTTTTTGTGCAATATTGACAGTCTGACACTTAGAGACTAATGGTATGACACTCAGACAATGTAACACTTGGCTGTCTCTGAGTCATGCAATGACATCTGCGCAGAAGGTTTGTTGTTTATCATCTGAACCCATTCTTCAGTCCCTTCTATATCACTTAGCTAACCACTCCATTAACATTAGGTTGTCCTCATAAAAAATAGGGAAGTGCTATTATTGTTATTTTATTCTAAGCGATATGCCCAAATCAGCATAGTAAATTTAGGCAAGACTACGTGCAGAAACCAGAGGAGTTGAGTTCTAGCTGAGAATCTCAACTGCAGGCCATTCACTTTCCATCTCAGAGTGATCCCTCATTCTTTGAAAAGCTGAATATCCCAGCTTCCAAGGGTCTGTAACCAGCCAATGGAACTCACAGCCAAGGGAAAGAAGAGTCCACAAACGAGAGGGAAAGCAGGACCAGTACAACAACACTGCCCAAACTGAGAATCCTTAAATTCACTGTCCCATGTTATAGCATCCTTTGGGCAATAAAATTGAAATAATTTTGTTAAGCTTGCCAGTTATCACCAAGAAAGGTTGATTCCCTCAGTTACAGCTGTGAGAGGAGAGACTCATTTGCAGTCTTTGCTTAATTGTGCATTTGGAAGGGACACTAGTAATGGCCCTTTTACTTCTTGCGAAATGCATATGGGAAGTCAGGCTCTTGGGCCCATCCTAAGCATAATAAAGAAAAATGTATTCATTCTTATGAAGTGAGGCACATACAGACGCAACCTTTTGTTTCCCTGAAAAACGCTAAACAAATAGTTATGGCAGAAGACAATAGAAGCTGACTTCACTACATAGAAAAGGATTCAAAAAATTCCTTAGTTTCTCTCTAATTGTTTCAAGCTGAGACAATAGAGAAAAAAAATATTTCTCTAGCTATTTGTACACATTTTGCTTTGACATGATTGCTATCAGCTTATATTTTTTTGTTCAAATATTTGTATGATCAAATCACACTGGCACAAATGTTCATGGAAAAGAGATTTCAAAGTCCATGCACACGGATTCACAGAAGCTGAATATTCTGTCCTCCCACAAGACAATTTATTTTAGAAAGGTTCATTTATTAGTCAAATCAGAGCAAGAAAATAGCATCAAAGGATTTATCTGACCTATCGCTACCAGGCAATACAACTGAAATATCAAGTACTCTGAGAACCAGTCACAGGCGAGCCACAGATTAAAAATTCTAATTACAAATGCATTGATTTAGTAATTTCAAAAAAAACCCAAAGAAATCCTGAAAAGCATGATATGCTTGCAAATATCCTTTTAGTAGCAAAGCAGTACATTGGTTCTGTGAATTATTCACCAAGACATCATAAATATGTATTTTATAACAGCAGGGTATACTAATCCATAACTTCTCCTAACAACTTGAATTAAAAGTGAACTGTAAATAAAAATTTTAAGAGGTTTTGTGCCCTTTTGTGATCAGCAAAATTTCAAAGGGCCTTCTTTCTGCATTTTAAGTTTAAAAGTACCATCAAGTCTAGGCTTGATTTTGTTCAAAGGCTTGATGTGGCTCTCAAAAGCATAGTTGAAATTTTTCCTTACATTGGTTGAAGAAGAATAAGAAAATATGCTAAATCTTTAAACACCTTCCTTTTTGAGTGTTTATTTGCTGGAGTTCAGTAAGAAAGAAATACTAAAGCAAGATATGTGGCAGCAAAGCTGTAAGACTTATGAGAGAAACACTCAAAGTGCATTGTTCACCTCCTTTTCCCATCTCTACACTGAATGTGACCCAACTACATGAACATTATGAACCAAGCACCAGCATGTGACCTGAAACTCAGGCACCCCCTTGTGTCAGGTTGTGTCACCCCATGGCTATGTGATTTCCACCTAAAGCTGCATACATGTGCACTTACTGGAGCTTTGGTTGTGATGTCTCTTTGTGTGACCTGCTGTGTGCATGCGTGCATACATGCAAGTGTGTGTGCATGTGTGCAGGACCAGTGTTGTACATCTATGCAGAGAATGTCTACATTTTGCTGGTGTGTTGTCCAGTCATGTCCAGCAGGGTAGCAGCAACTGTGAGGTCCTTGGAAAAACTGACACAAGAAATTTGTCTGCCAGGTTTGCAAGGCTTGTAGTCTGACTGTCCCCAATAGACCTCTGAGAAATAAAGCAAATAATGTTTGGGGGTTTGTTTGTTTGGTTGGTTGGTTGTTTTTTTGTTTGTTTTTGTTTGTTTGTTTGTTTTGTGGGTTTTTTGTTTGTTTGTTTTTGGTTTTTTTTCTGCCAGTCTCCAGTTTGCAGTAGGCTGGTAGGCTGTGCTTGGTCATCTTTTACAAGGAGAAGGGAGATTACAATTCTGGCCAGTAACCACATCATATATTTCACCATAAAACCCTTTGGTTCCACAATACTGATTAGAAATTTTTCTGAAAAAATAAATTGCCTGAGTGTTATAGACCTCTCCATCTCAGTACCTTTCTCAGTAGTTTATTCCAATCTGTTATGTAAAACCATGTGCTTTAGCTTAGTTGTTTCTTTCCCTTTTCTAGTGTTTACCCATATGCATTCATTTCAGAAATCAGTCAAATTCCCTCTCAGCCAGGAAACTCCACAAATGCGGCAGAGTCTAAGTTTTTTGATCCAGATGAAGCTCTGGTAATGTGGGATACTTACGCACTATGTTTAGTCATTAAGAGGTTACTATGGTGACAGAGTAATTTCAAGGTAGGGTTTGAGAACAACCTAGAAGATATGCGGCTTTGGCTTATATTTTCAGGTAAGAGCCTGCTGGCAGCTCTTCACTCTGATTCTTCTTAAAACATAAAAAAACAATCCTCCTTGGTAAAGTCCAAGCACAATTATGTGAAATTCCAGATTGCTACTGAAAGCTCTCTAAAATCAACATTTATTTTTGAAAACTCCTTTTAAAATCAAACAAGAGGTTTGTAATTCCCCCATCTCCTGATCCACAGAAAGGTTTTTACACATAAAAATTGAAATCTTTACACCTATTTTCTGATTTAATCTGTTACAGTTTTTAGAATGCTTTGGGATCTTTTTAAAAATGAAGGTGCTTTCCTAATGCAAAACAAAAAATTGTAAAATCAAAGTTGAATTTACAGGGGATCATGATAGTGCTGTTGTAAATAGGACCTGGAAGAAATTTAATACAATATTTTCTGCCTGTAAGGAGGAGTAGACAGCAGTTCATGTCAAAATATCATATTCAGATATCTTTCACAGACAGAAAGCACAAGAAAAACATGTGTCTTTATTTGTATACATATGCATTACAATAAAAAATTTTGTGTAAAAAGATAGCCATTATTTATTTATGGCATATTTTGTTCCATTTTCAAGACACAGTAACATCAGCCAGAAGAGGGAATGCAGTTTACCAGCCCTGGTGTGTAGTGTTGTGCTATCATAACAATGCTGGTGGCACTGGTGATAAATGAAGGCAAAGGAGATGCCTCCAAATTAGATCCATATTGGGATTTTTTCTTCATTAAGAGAAGCAGAAACCTTGTCACTTTTCAGAGGGGAAGAAGAAAGAAAAAAAAAAAGAAAGAAAGAAAGAAAGAAAGAATTAATGCAGCAAGAAAGTAAATTTTACTCTGGCTTTTGAATTCATTATCACTAGCAATGGAAGGCACTAAAATTCAGCATTTTGGAACCCCCTTCTTAATATAATGTTTTGCTCATTTGATATATCTTTTCATTGTAATTAGTGTAATTCTGGAAACAATTAAACAGCTGTTATTCTTTTTGGAACCTGTCATTAAAATTAATGGGAAAGAGCTGTGGAACGCAAGGCTGAGGGTTGAAATGAATGTTACCTGTGGAAAGGCAGGATGTGGTACTCCGGTAACTCCTTGAGTCATTCCCATTCTGAGATCCTAGGAGAAAGGAAGTGTTTTATTGTTTGTATGAAAATAGCTGGGTCTCTGTTACACCTTCCTTAGGGATAAAGTTTGTTTGCTTCAGGGTTTTTGGGAATGTAGGGAGGATAAGAGAATTTTTGCTAAGTAGGGTGAATTCCACTCCACCAGCCACCTGTGTGCACAAGAACTGCTATATTGGGTCAGGTAAAGGAAACATCTAGGCCCACATTGGCTAAGCACCGATATTTCGAAAAAGGCACTGTCCTGGTTTTGTCTGGGATAGAGTTAATTTTATTGAATCATAGAATGGTTTGGGTTGGATGACACCTTAAAAATCACCTTGCTTCCAACCTCCCTGCCAGCAGCAGGGACACCTTCCACTAGGCAGGTTACTCAAAAGCCCCATCTGACCTGGCCTTGAACATTTCCAGGGATGGGGCATCCACAGCTTCTCTGAGCAATAAGTTCCAGTGCCTCACCACCCTCATAGTGAAGCATTTCCTTCTTATATCTAATCTGAATCTACCCTCTTTCAGTTTAAAGCCATTACCCCTTGTACTATCACTACATGCTCTTATAAAAAGTCTCTCTTGAGATTTCTTGTAGACCCCCTTTATGTACTGGAAGGCTGCTGTAAGATCTCCCTGCACCCCTGCAGCGTTCTCTTCTCCCAGCTGAACAACCCCAGCTCTCTCAGTCTGTCCTCATATGGCAGGTGCTCCAGTCGTCTGATCATCTTTGTGGCTCTCCTCCTGACTTGCTCTGACAGGTCCATGCCCTTCTTATATCGGGGACCCCAGAACTGGATGCAGTACTCCAGGTGGGTTCTCTCACAAGGGAAAAACAGAGGGGCAGAATAATGTCCCTCATGTTTCTTTTGATGAGACCCAGGATCCAGTTGGTTTTCTGGTCTGTAAGCACACATAGCCAGATCATATTGAGCTTCTCATCAGCCAACACTCACAAGTTCTTCTCCTCAGGGGTGCTCTCAATCCATTATCTGCCCAGCCTGTATTTCTGCTTTGGATTGCCCTGACCCATGTGCCAGATCTTGCACTTGGCCTTGTTGAACTTCATGAGATTCTCACAGGCCCACTCCTCAAGCTTGTCAGGATTCCTTTGGATGGCATCCCTTCCCTCCAGCATGTTGACAGCACCACACAGCTTGGTGTTGTCAGCAAACCTTTGGAGGGTGCGCTCAATCCCACTGTCCATGTCACTGATTAAGATGTTAAACAGCGCCGGTCCCAATACCAATCCCTGAGGAACACCACTCATCACTGGTCTCCACTTGAACATCAAGCCATTGACCACAAATCTTTGAGTGTGACCATCCAGCCAATTTCTTATCCACTGAGTGGTCCATCTGTCAAATCCATGTGTCTCTGTCACGGAGGCACCCTGTAGGTTAATGTAAGGGACAACAAGGTCCAAAAACAACTTTTATTAAACCTGTGAGAAACGGGGTTTTAGCACTCCAATAGTGACTTAAATAAAGGTTCGGATATCAGTCGAGGAAAATTATTTAAGAGACAGCAACCAATACAACAGGCGATCCACAGAGTGCATGCACGTGGCTTCACCCAAAACAATGCCGAAGCCGTCCCTGAGTCCCGGAGAAATACACACTTGCCTAAACACGGTGCGGGATTATTTTTAAAGAGATACACGTACTCGTAGTGAGTACGGAAAGTGTACACTCGCGATTCCGCGAGGGTAAATTTATAATACACTCGCAATCCTGCGAGGGTTAATTTACTTACACGTGCAAGTGTGCACGGAATCCTACACGTGCTTATGTGGAAGCACGGGAGGAAAATACACTCGCAATTGTGCGAGGGGCTCTCGGCGGCCACTCGCGATTGTGCGAGGAAATAATTTATACATGTGCTCGTATTGGGCACGGAAAGTTACACGTGCAAGTGCGCACGGGAGGAAAATACACTCGCGATTGTGCGAGGAAATAATTTAAAGTACGTGTGCAAATGTGCACGGAAAGTTACACGTGCATATCTGCACGGAAGGAAAATACACCCGCGATTCTGCGAGGATTAATTTTACACGTGCTCATATGGAGTGCGGAAAGTTATACGTGCATATGTGCACGAAAGGTATAAATATACTCTCAATCCTGCGAGAAGTTTTACTCACATCCATGGCGGCAAACCAAGCGGAGTCCCCATCCAGGGAAGGGGGGCTCTCGGTGGCAGCATCTTGCTCGTGCTCCGAGAGACCCGCTACAATGGGCGAAGTCTCGACGAGAATCCCATTTTTATCTGATCAGATCTCACTGTAGGCACTCTAGAAGCTTCTCTGCACCCCCGACACTGGCTGTGGGTGCTCCTGAAGCCTCCAAACATCCCCCACGCTGGGCGTGGTTCAGTGTGCCTTGGCACTCCCTTCTCCTAATGGCCCTGGCCAGGGTGCTCTGGGGCCAAACAAAAGAAGCTGTTAGCCTCAAGTAGCAGAGAAAGAGGGAGATGTGCACACTCCTTCCACACTGAAGGAGGGAGGGGGAGAGAAGGGGGGTTGCATTCTGCCACAGTCTCCAATTTAGAGACAAGGATGTCATGCAGAACAGTGTCAAACGCTTTGCACAAGTACAGGTAGACAATGTCTGTTGCTCTTACATTATCCACCAAAGCTGTGACCCTGTCATATAAGACCACCAAATCCTTTAGGCAAAATTTGCCCTTAGTGAAGCAATGTTGGCTGTCACCAATATTCTTCCCAGTGGCTGGTATAGTGCTGTGTCTTGGATTTAGAATGAGCAAAATGTTGATAATGCACCAACGTTCTAGTTGTTGCTAAGGAGTCAAGGGCTTTTCAGCTTCTTACACCATGCCAGATGCACACAAAGCTGGGAAGGATCATAGCCAAACTGGCTAAAGGGATGTTCGATACTGCATGATGTCATAGTCAGCATACATTTTGGGGAAAGCTTTCTGGGGGAACCGCTGCTTGGGGATGGGCTGAGCATCAATCATGAGGTGGTAAGTAACTGCATTGTGCATTGCTTGTTTTGTGTCTTGTTTGATCATTATTGTTGTTATGATTGTTTTCTCTTTATTGCTGTCCTATTAAACTGTCTTTATCTCAACCCACAGTTTTTACTTTTTTCTTTTCCATTCCTTCCCCCATTCCACTGGGGTAGGGAGGGGAGGGAGTGGCTGCATGATCTTTCCCTAGTCTGCCCTTAGTGTTCTTAGAAACCAGGGTCTTAATTTGAAGCTAATTTAGACTATTTTTGAATGCCCTAAAATGGATATATCATTCAGAAATATGATTAAAACTTTTTCTAGCTATGCACAATATCACATGAAAATGACCTATAGAAACTCTTTCCCAGGCTCCACTACGTGAAATATGAAGTAGTGTTGATTTTCTTAACCTCAGTTTAACCCTGACTCTTTTTAGTCAGCTCTTACAAGTAAAAGAGGTTTCAAGCAGATAAACGCTGTGAATTCAGACCTCTCAGCTAAATAAGATCACTTTCTGTTAGGCCATGGGAAAGGCATCTTATCAGCTTTTGGATGGCATCTGAACATAACATGATGCTCTCCAAATCATGGCACGGTCTTGAGCCTCAGGTGTATCACAGTATGTGGCAGGGAATGTTTTTGCAGCACTTGATTTCTGGTGAGTAGGTGCTTTCTACCTGTAGCTTCTCTGGGTTATAGCACAGTTCTGTTCAGCCGTTCTCATTTGGGGCTCCCAGCACCAGGGACTGGCAGACAGGGACATGATGAATACACATGCCTGGTCCATGGGGATAGACACTGGGGACCTGCATGGCCATCATGCTTCATCTATGTATTGCTACGGTGGAGTGTGAAAGGAGGTAGGTTGTATTGAATCTCACATTCAGCATGCAAGCCAAGACAGCTCTAGGAATTTGCTGCAGAAGTGCTCTGTAAGCACACAAATGGGTTATGATCCTAACAGCTGCATGCAGCCAGGGGTTGCTGTCAATATTATAATGGTCATATAGAAAAAAAATGTATATAGGTGCTAAGCAAAAATATTTTTACTTACCTTTGAAATGGAGGGTTTGTGAATAAAGTTGCTCATTATTCAGTTTGTTTTCTTCTATTAAATCCCCTACAAAATACCAGCATCTGGGTTTTCTCAAGAATGTCCTTTTCTCAAACTATTTCTGCATATAGAAAGAGCTTTTGAATAGATACATATTATAGTGATAATGTAACTAAATATATCATCCACCCATACACTTGCAATTGACTTTCATCTAAAGCCGGTCTTTTTTCCATAGTTCTTGCATCTAATTATCATCAATTTCAGCTCAGGAAGGAAATGATCCAACAATGAAGAGATCAATTATCTTAGCAGCAAAAGAAAAAAAAATCAAATTAGTAAACCGGGAATTTTAGATGGCAATTTGATCTTTGGGACATGTGGCACTTAGAGGAACAATGCACAAAACAGAACTTATCCTGTGGAAAGCCATTTGAATTCAGCAAAACAACATATTAGTGGCTTCTGTCACTGAACTATCAGAGTAAATAATTTCCATTCAATACCCGACAATAGCAAAGTGTCCTGTATAAAATATGTTTAAAACAAAACAAGGGAAGTGATTATGCACTGTTCTGAAAGAGAATGATGTTCTTCTCTGAGGAGATGGTCTGTTTTGTTCTACAGTGATACTTCACCAGAGTCAAACATAATGATTTATTAACGCACAGGAAGTACCCCTCGCAGGCATAGTTAATATTTTAGTACTGCAGGCAATGGAATGTGACAGTTTCACTTGTTGCTCTGACCTTTATTTTTCTTTGTAGCATAATTTCCTAGAACTTCCATTTATCCTGAGGACATGCAATTAGAGATATCCTTTTAGATAAGCCTCAATCATTTCTCACATAACTTTAACACTTATTTTTTCTAAATGAAGCTTGCTCTTCACAGTGCACACTTCGAAACAGTTCAGAGTGGTTCACTGAGAACCATAAAGACCTTAGACAAGACACATTAAAATACACCAATTAGTAAGCTGAGAATTTTAGACTACAATTTTATTTTTTAGCAGCTCAGTATGTCAGAGAAGACTGCACACCAAAAAGCACAGATATAACCAGGGTGAGAGGAAATACTCATTTACATCTTTAGGTGAAAGAAGAAGCACCTGAGTGACAACTTCATTAAATTTGAATACATTGTCTCTATCTTCTGCTGTAAAAGCTTCAGGAGCAATTAATTTCCTTTCTACTGGTAGTGATAATATATCATGGAACAAGAAACAAGAGCACTGAAAACAAAACAGGCAAGGCATGCTAATTAAGGAATCCGAAGAGCTAAATCTTATTTTGATAATGTGTAGGGGTTTTTTTACCTTCTTTCTCTAATACTATTTAATAATCTTCCTTCAAAATTATAACTTATTGGAAAACAGAAGTACCTTTTCTTGTCAGGTCTGGTTAATATTTTAGTTTCTTGTAGAGCTGGATATGACAGTTTTACTGCCTCCACACAGTTATCTCTGATTTTTCTGTTGCATCCCCAATTCTGAGAGGTGACTGATGAGATTTCTGCAATAGAAAGAAAACACCACATAACTGAATTTACCAGAAATAAATGACTTGGGTTTTCTCATATGGCTTTTCTGGTATTTTATTTTGTGGTGACCTTAACTGGAATATCCCACCACGTTCAGGTTCACTTCTGAATAATCCAATGAGAACCGCATGTACCTATGTGTTGGGGCCACAAAGCAGGCAAGGTTTTGAGCAAGATCTGCCCAAATTTTTGCATTACATTGAGGATGTGTTTCCCTTCTCCTCCCCTTAGACCCAGCTTGCTCTTCCCTACACATCTCAGGAGCCCTGTGCAAGCTTCCTGCTTTCCCAGGATTCTTCTCTCCTGTCCTTTCTCTGCAGTCCTTGAGAAGGGAACTTTCTCCCTCCTCATCTAGCAAGAAGCTCCTAAGGGCAGGAGTAAACCTTTCCCTTATAAGAGGTTCCCAGCACCCCAGCAAGCCACATCACAAACATCACTTACAAACTGCCAACAAGCAAATTAAATACACCACATCAATAGCTACAGCATGTTAAAGATATTCCCAAAGTTTTTTTAAAAAAATGACATCATTGACTTGCCTCCTCAGAGAACCTCCAAACTGAAGTGGCAATAATACCTATTTGTCAAAAATTGCACCCCAAAAGTCTCAAGTGCAAACTCAGTTTGACTAGCAAAAACCTGGCAATGTGGGTCAGTGATGAAATTATCAATATTAAATATTTGATGAAGCCAGCAGAACTGAACTCTCAAGAAAAATAAACAGGTAAGGTCCACACAGGCTAACTTTTGAATGGGGAGGTAGGCTGGTAAATTCCATCTAGAGTCACCAGAGAGAAATGCACTCCTCTGACAGATGAATCAGAGCACTTACAGTTAGGCTGCTACTCTGAATCACTCTGCAGTTATTTTTCTTTATTCACAGGGAAGAGGAGCCTCAGAAATCCACCTCATCTAACTTAAAACAAGTTCCACTATATTGAACAGTCTATTCAGGTCTTTCAAAGCTGATCAATGGTATGCAATTAAGGTAAGATTTTTCAAATAATTAAAATTAACTAGAAAATTCACTCTTATTTGCAAAAGCATATTTAAAGGCAACGGCACATTTGAAAATGTTGCTATATTGACATTCCTCTGAAAAAAACACCATTTTGAAAAAAGCAGCTTTGTGATCTAAGTTCAAATTAATGAATGTGTTTGAGGTCAAAGTGGGAGTAAGGTCTGGAACAAAAACCTAGGGCAAGTACTTAGAA
The DNA here is from genome assembly GCF_036013475.1 of Columba livia. NCBI lineage: Eukaryota > Metazoa > Chordata > Aves > Columbiformes > Columbidae > Columba > Columba livia. The sequence continues at coordinate 178,558,142 of NC_088602.1, forward strand.
CAAATATTTTTCATGTTAAAGAGGATGACTATTAATTCAGATCCTGGCACCCTTGAGAGTTTGCTTGGCATCACAAAAAAAGCAAATACAGGGAGATCCGAAATGTTAGCAGACAGCTATAAAAATTTATAGGTTGAAATGGAAATCTTGAATTCTTTCTGAAAAATAACTTAATAAGCCATTATATTTTACACTTGCTCAGTATTCTGAATAATTTTAAGTTATAGTTTCATGCACAGCAAATAAGGTTATTTTCCTTTCCAGTGCATTGTTTCCACTGTGTTTACACAGTACAGATTTAAAGATGAATTCATGGCTTAGTTCTGTACCCAAAGGCCCAAAATGTTCTCCAACAGCAGAGCAGGCACTAACAGTGTGGAAGTGTCCAGTTCTATCCAAATGACAGATACTTCTTTGATTCTGTCTCCATTAATTCTTGATGAAACAGATGGTTATCCAGACTTGAATTCTAACCTATATGTTAAAACTTTGCTCCATTACACAAACCAATTTGAAAGAAAGTTGAGTAACTTCATTGTACACTAAAGCACTAAACAGTGTGCTTCTACTGGCCTTCCTAAGTGTCTGGTATTCACATTAAAAAAATATGTACATGATGTAATAGTGAAGAGCTAAAGTAATTGTTGCATATTTTAGAAATAATAGATCAGTGCTGTTCATTGGGGAAAAAAATAAGAATGTTAGATGCTGCAAGGAGTTCTGTGAGAAGTTCACCAATAAAACTCAAGACTTGCAGTGTTCACTTGTCTGATTTTCTATTAAAACTAATGATCTCTGCTCTCAGAAGTGTGCCAAATGACAGTTCTGGAGAAGTAAGTAAAACTACTGTGTTAATTTCTTACCCTTGTTACCCAGGCAAGCTTGGGTTCCAGATCACACTATATGGTAACACAATTGTGTGCTGTGGGCACTGCACTGGTTTCCAGTGCAAAGTTTGTCACATATGTGCCTAGGCTGTATGATGACTCTAACAGCCCATCTTTACCCTGATTTCTGATCTATCCTTCCTGGTGGACCACAACAGGATCTCTGCTACAAGTACCTCCTTGAGTTCTGCAGGGGCCTGACCATCATTCCCAGCCCACAGGGCAGAAACACATCTCCTCTTAAAGCGCTGGATGAGGAGTAGCATCTGGCAGAGAAAGCTGATAGAAGTGATGGAAAATAGACCCATGAACAACAGTCTGGAAATTAGGGTACCACAACCTCATTGTTAGATGCAGACTGAATCCCTTTGACAAGAACTGACTTATTTCCCAGCTTCATTTACCACATATGCTCTAGTCTTATTTGGAACACCTAAACCCAAGCTGCAGTATCACTCTCCAGATGACACACAGCCTTCCTTAACCATGGGAGAGTCCCTCAGGCTTTTTGAGAGAATGTGAATTCATTCCAGCACATCCTGAATGGAGGGACAGAGCCTGTTACAGCAGAGAAAATTGCTGTGAACACAGCAAAACATCAGCTTTTGGGGTGTGTGTGGTGTTGTGGTTTGGTTTTGTTTTGGTTGGTTGGTTGTTTTTATTGGTTTTTTGTTGTTTGTTTTTTGTTGTTTTGGTTTGGTTTTATTTCAAAGATATTTTTGATCTGAAAAATAATAGATTACACAGACAAAGAAACAGCATATATTTTAAAGCATCCATCTAGAGTTATCACCTCATGCCTGCCAAAATAAATGGAATTTTGTTGCACTAGAGTTAATACTCCATTTGGGGTTTCCATGTAAGCAATCAGTTACTGTTGCTCTTAAGACTTCATCTGTACAAAACAAATAGGTATACCAGTGAGTATTGGAAGCAGCATAGCTCAATACTTTGACTAAACAAAAATAATGAAGAATCCTTTGCTCTAGAGAACATAGTGAATTAACTACATTTTTCTTCTTCCTAGCTATTAATTAAGTTGTGAAGTTCCAGATGATTTATTTGCTATCTGAATGCTGCAGTTGCTCTTTGCTGAAGCTATACAGGCAGGACTGCAGAAAGCAGCATTTTTTCTTAGACTTCTCTATGGTTTATTCCTTTATAAATGTAGACTGGCATTATACCTTCCTCAACATAAAAATCGAAGCACTTCTCTGGAAACACTGTCAGTGATAATTTTCTTATCATTACAGTCTATAATTAGAAATCTTACCCTATGGAAATTAATACAGAGATCAGGTATCAGTGCCAAACCTAGGCAAAGGACCGGCTGAGCTAGAAGGACACATGTCATAATCCTGTCCTACTCACAGAGAATTAGATGGGAGTGAATTTTCATTTATGAACACCTGCACCTGGATAGTTATTGCCTGTTACTGCCTTGTGGGTTTTTTTTATTAATCTACAATGCTCCTTATCTGTATGCTGCAGGTTAGAGATGTTAACACTAGTAATTTTAAGAGTGAAATAGCACTTAAAAAATGTTACTGTCTTATGATAATTGAGTTGAATTTACTGAGAGTCATCTATTATGTTCTTTACTGTGAAAGCTTAGAAAGCACTCATTGAGCTATATTCTTCTGTGGCAGAAAGATAACTTTTAATTTTAAGGATGGCTGTTTACTTTCACTGTTAACTGAATTCAACTAAGCATTTTGTGGTCAGACTATGAAATATGTGATATAATACCTCCTGAAGTATATAACACATTATTTTTCACCCTGAATGTTCATGTTTGGGAGTTACTGCACAACCCATCTTTCTAAATGGTGCAGGGGACCTTGAAAACATGTGGATAATTGAGGATTTGAATATCTGAAGGGCATTGCAATGTAATGTGTCTATTCTGGATTACATTAACTTCTTGGAGAAAACAGAATAATAGATGTTTATAATATCCATATCCTAGTGCTCTTCCAAATGATTTTCTACTGTAGGATAACTACTTTGTGGAAACTTTCCCCAAAGTAAAATAGATTTTATTTTTTATTCCCTGCCTGTAGTCCAAATTAGTCTGTGTATGTGAGAAGACCAGTGTTTTCTTTTGTTTATTTTTCTTATCTCTAGAACACAGATGGGAGTCTTCAGGGTGAATATGAAAAACTCCAGGTGAGCAATGATGATGAAAACTTCTCCTGGAGGAAAGTTCATTCTAAAATAACCAGTTAGTTTCCCAAAATTTTTGGACAAATCCCTAGCTCTGTTCTTCCTGAAAACTTGGAAATTCACTGATTTCTTATAACAGTGACTTCTATATGTGCCACTAGAGAGTTTTATGGACATGAGAGCTACCTTACACTCGTTATAAATTATGACAAGTTGTCATAATTTATGGAGTAATTGACTCTCCCAGATTAGTTACAAAAAAGTTTAAATGAACCCAGGTATAACCTAATCTCTTTCACATGTACCTTACACCTCAAGGTGCTGATGTTTAGAATTATAGAATCACAGAATAGTTTAGGTTGGAAGGGACTTTCAAAGGTCATCTAATCCAACCCTCCTGCAATGAGCAGGGACATCTCCAACTAGATCAGGTTGCTCAGAGCCCTGTCCAGCCTGGTCTTGAATGTCTCCAGGGAGGGGGCATCAACTACCTCTCTGGGCAATCTGTGCCAGTCTTTTACCACCCTCATTGTAAAAAATTTATTTTTCATGTCTAGCCTGAATTACCCTCCTTTAGTTTAAAACACTTACCCTTTGTCCTGTCATAACATACCTTTCTAAAAAGTGTGTCACCATTGTTCTTATAGGCTCCTTTTAAGTACTGAAAGGCTGCAATAAGGTCTCCCTGGAGCCTTCCCTTCTCCAGGCTAAATGACCACAAGTCTCTCAGCCTGTCCTCAGAGCAGAGGTGTTCCAGCCTTCTGATCACCATGGTGGCCTCCCCTGGACCCTCTTCAACAGGTCCATGTCTTTCCTGTGCTGAGGGCTCCAGAGCTGGATGCAGGACTCCAGGTGGGGTCTCACCAGAGCAGAGCAGAGGGGAAGAATCACCTCCCTTGACCTGCTGGCCACGCTGATTTTGATGCAATACAAGTCACCATTGGCTTTCTGGGCTGCAAGCACACATTGCTGGCTCATGTCAAATATTGCACCTACCAGTACCCCCAAGTCCTTTTCCACAGGGCTGCTCTGAATCTCTTCATCCCCCAGCCTGTATTGACACCTGGGGCTGGCCCAACCAGGATGCAGGACCTTGCACTTGTCCTTGTTAAACCTCACTAGGTTCATGTGGGCCCACTTTCTCGAGCCTGTCCGGGTCCCTCCGGATGGCATCCCTTCCCTCAGGCATGTCAACCACACCGTTCAGCTTGGTGTCATCCGCAAACTTGCTAAGGGTGCACTCGAACCCACTGTCTATGTCATTGATGAACATATTAAACAGTACTGGTCCCAGTACAGACCCCTGAGGGACACTACCTATCACCGGTGTCCATCCAGACATTGTGCCATTGACCACTACTCTCTGGGTGCAACCATCCAGCCATTTTTTCATCCATCAAATAGTCTGCTCATCAAATCCATATCTCCCCAGTTTAGAGAGAAGGTGTTGTGGGGGATTGTGTCAAAGACTTTACAGAAGTCCAGATAGCCAACATCTGTAGCCCATTCTCCACTGATGATGTTACTCCATTATAGAAGGCCACTAGGTTGGTCAGGCAGGATTTGCCCTTGGTTCTGAATCACCTATGTTTCACAACATAAAACATTTTCAGTAATACCTCTTTCTATCTCTCAGCCTCTGGGGAATCAGTGTTTTGCACAGAGAAAACTGATGACTTGGGATATCTGTTTTTCACATAGTGGCTCAGATGGAAGGAATGAAAACCAGTCAAACAAAGAACAAGACTAATGTGATGTGTGTCACATAGAGGCGGGAGGTAATTTAAAGTTCCTTACTAGAGCAGCCTATTTCATGCCAGATTTTATACAGTTTCTGAGTGTTTTCCAAACAAAATTATATTTACCAGAAACCAATGGTTACTTGTGTTATTTATATATTTGCTCAATAACCATCAATAACTCTTATTGATGCATTCTATCTATAAATTATACTAAGAAATGAGTTAAAATATCCCATGAAAGATTTCAGTCCCACAATTCCCAAATATTTTCAATTCATAATGTACAACTACATTTTTCACTTATATTACACCATAGTAAGGAGAAAGGAGTATTTGCTCTTTAACATGGAAAGGCAGTCAGGTCAGGTCAGCCACAGTACATTTTCAAGCTCTATTTTACCTTTGGTTTAAAAAAAATGCCAATTAAAAAAGTGGATGATTTATAGTCCTCTCCAGCCACTGATTATTACCTCTTAAATCTTCCAGCTAGAGACAAATCAAGCAGGGAATGTCCAGCATTGACATTATAATATTGTAAAGACAATCTTTTAAATCATACATATATTGTAGTTAACTGTAATTTAGAATATAAATCTTTGTGACAGATGATTGTAACACCATCCTCCTCTGAGTTTCATTGCAAAGAACTGGAACTTAAAGATAATGAAATACTTTATGTCCCAGCCACCTTTCAAAGGTTGCCTGGGGGGAAGTATTGGGACACTGCTGTGTGAGGGCACCATGAGTGAGTTCATCCAGGTTCAGCACTCAGTGCTAGTAATCCTATTTTTCTCCATCTATTCAGAAAATTCCCAGAAGACTGCCTGATCTTTTGACTTCCCCAGATTTTTCCTCTTTCATGCTTTCTCGCTAGAAGAATGTAAGTTGTAAATAGTACAGTGTTTGAAAGCTTTGGGGATATGTTACTTTTTATTCATTTGATTGCAATACCATGAGATTCATTATGCTTGTGGTACCATGCAATAAGTACTCAAATTGCAATGTCAGTGTTAACTTTTGTCAACCTCTTTGAAATAAATAAAATGAGTATTCCAGGGTACAGGTGTGCTTTGACTAGTAAGTGAAAGAAGAGAATTGGTGTAAGACTCCATATTGTTTTTCTAATGAATGTAGCTAGGTAGAAAGCGTTATCTTTTGGGGAAAGCCAAAGCATGGTAGAAAGCACAATTTATTGCCTATTGGAGAATTACCTCTGTCCACTCTGAACTTCATTTACATCATCATAGAAAGCATCTAAAGAATCAGACCCATATTAACTTAAGACTGCCATGGACATTGCTCTTTGTCAGTTTAACACCAGTATGTGATTTTACAGGATCTCTGTAAACTCGTTTTTTCCCCTTATAGCATGAATATATTTCTGATCAAGATTAAATATTTAAAAATATTTATTTCAGTCTTATAATGGAAAACATAGTGAAATACAATTTCAAGACTACACTTAGACTGATTTAATACTACAAACACAAACAGACTATTAGTGTTTGTCAATGAAAAGAAAAAAGACAGAGCAAGTGAGCAAAAAAGAAATGTAGAACTATGTAGAACTTTCCTCTGTCATAAGATGCAACTCATTCAAAATCAAGTGACATCCAGAAATCACGGCATTCTTTCTTGTGAAAAGAAAAACAAAGCAAAACCCATTTTTTTCCAGGCTACTTAACTTTTCAGCTGGAAATAACTTTTCATTCTGCTGCTTTTAAAATAAGTCTGTTGAAGAATTTTCAGTGTCAACACTGCAATGGAATGTTTTTATTTTGTTGAAGTTTTCTGATAGCTCTGACACAAAATATTTGGATTTTTTCTCCTTGAGAAGCAAGTATGAGTAACTGAGAGAGCAAAGACATAAGAAGTTGCTGTGGGGGAGTGACCAAGTCCCTTATCCTTCTTAAGTCTTCACCTGTAAGAAAGGTTCTGGTGGAGAAGAATTAACTCCATCATGTTAGACATAAATTGACACAAGGAAAATTACAATGGAACAACTGATAAAGCAAAAAAAGGTAATTTTGTTTCTTTCCCTCTTGTATATCAACTAAGGTAACAGGAGACACAACTGTCATTTTCGAAGGCCTTGTGCAGATAAGTGGCATGATTTGGATTTTATTGTTCTGTCAAACTGATCTAAGTCAAGAGTAACTCAGTGAAATTCAAGGGATTTGCACTACTTCAAGACTGACATAAATGAAAAAGTAAGCTCAGAAATCCACTCACATTCACAAAACATTATACAGACACATTGATAATGGGGCAAATTAGCAGGAAACAATATATTCATTCCAGGACTGATTTTCAACTTATTAAGAACTACTTTCTACTTGCATTTCCAAATGCTTGTCATTTCTGAAAAATAAGCCTTAAAATTTTTTGTTATATCTGCCTATTTTTTGCAAACCTGCTGCAAACAGAGTGGAAAGTGCTAGGTGGGTTTAGATGGTTCATAGATGCTCAGACTTAGATGCAAACATTCTGCAAACTCCCTGTTTCCCCAGGAGGAAAGGAATTTCTGTACCCTGTATGGTTTATTTTATTACACTGTTATTTGTTGACCTCAGATAACCACTTTCTTATCTAAAGAAACCAAAAGTGGATGCTTTTGTTGTTGGATGAGAAATGTTTCTAAAGAATAATCCGCTTGCAGGGAATCTGCAGTAAAAATGTCTCTACCGGACATCTGAAGGCTGGCAAACCAACTGACCCCAACTCTCTTGAAACGAGTATTTATACATACTCTTCCATTAGGATTAGAACAAAAATGTTTCAGTCTTTATACAGATTGAAGTAATTTGCTTCAGCAGAAAGTAGTCAAGGAAAGACAAGACTTTGCAAAAAAAAACCATGTAGCTCTGGATAGAAGGAAGCCAGTGGAAATCAATATAAATATTCCTGACTGCAAGCCCAAATTTGCAAGGTGATAAATTAAATGTGTCAGTGAAGAGCTGAATCCTATTAAAGCCAGTGAGATCAAGCACATGCCAAAACATACTCACATGCCAAAAACTCTGATGAAAGGAGGCCAAAAACGTTAAGGACAGATTGGGAATCCTGATTCCCAAGTCTCAGGTTTTCCTTTCACTTGTGACAGCATAAGAACACTGAGGACTATGGATGAGGAAGATATAAGTCCCACAGACATGAGTAGGCATCAGCAACTCAAATAATACTGCCAAATGTAAACTGAGTTCCTGATCTGCTCTTAAATATTCATCTCAAATAATCTTTCAGATCTGGATCTTCTCAAATTGAATCTGAGGGAGAAAAGGGAATTGAAATTCTTCAGTAACACAAGTAAGGCTAATTTTTCATGCATGAAAGCCAAGGACAGGCAGCTCTGCTTTTCCTGAAATACTTGACTTTGTACTTAAGCCTAAAATATACTTATGCATTCATGACTACATCCAGAAAAAAAAATATAAGGGTCACTAGCCTTTTCTAGTGATGGCTAAACGATGTCCCCCATGATTTGCTTGCTGATATATTTTCCCTTCTAAGGGACCTAACGTTTGGGGAATTTCATCTCTCAGCAGGGCAGCATCTGTTCTGCTCCTCAGCACTTTCAGAGGTGTTCCCAAAACATTCAGGCTGGGGCATGATGTAAGAATTGGGATACTCAGCACATAAGGCACACAGATGTTTCCCTCATAAGTCTGCAGCTGGGTAGAAAGTTGGAGTGTGTTTGGCTTCCAGCTCAGGATTTAGGTGCCTACAGCTTACCTACACCTTGCTTTACATGCCAAAGTCCTCTCATAAATCTAGCCAGTATGCACCGTTATTCTACACAAGACTGGAGGAAGCATAGGCAGTGAAAGAGAGCTTGCCAATTTTCACCCCAGATTTCTTCACCTTTGTGTCTATTAGTAGTTTTCTTTATGGACTTTTATCATCCTCTGGGGTATCATCCTGGTTCTCTGGATCTCTCTACAACTCTGTGCTCATCTCTCTTCAAAAGGAAAACCTCTGAACCCCATTCCATAGAGAGGATTACCCAAGCACTGAAATATCTAGAAGAGAAGTAATGAATGTAACTCCATGGATAACTGCAGTATGTGTATGCAAATTTCTAACCTACTGAAAGTGCACAAATTGGCAAGGACCACTGAATTAGCCAACAGGAAATTCAAAACTAATTAGAATTTTACAGCAGATTAATTATTGAAGTAGCTGTTATGAACTTCATAAAGTTTTAGTTGTATTATTGGAAATTATCCTGTTCAACTGTAACTTTACAGTCAGCTATGTCACTGCTTTTTATTAAATCCACTTGAATGGGAAATGACTTTTTAAACAGGGATAAAGGAAACCTAGAAAATGCAATTGTCAGTCCAGTCCTGAGACTAGCCTTGCCAACTGCTCATGATTTGGAGAAAGTCAGAAGAATTTCTAGAGTGCATAAATATAAATTAACCTGCTGCTAGCTCAGAGACTTGAGAGCAGAAGGAAAGTATCAGACTTTAACAAGCTGCCTTTCAGAACTTCTGCTCCTGCAGCTTTTTTTTTTTTGTTTTGAAACAGAATAATGAGAACTGAACATCCTTGATGCCTTCTACAGTCACTTCAGCAAAGTCTATAAAGACACCAGAAGATTTTTTTCATATTTTGTTACATCCTCTCATTTACACAGGTCCACAAGAAAACAGAATTAAAAGTTACATATATTTTAAAGTCAAGAATTCAGAAGTTAAGATGAAGTTATATATATCGTGTAGGAGAAACATTAATTTGACTCCAACTTGTGCATAAATTTGTGAATGAGTTCAGGTCACTTAGAAACAAACAAACAGACAAAACAAAACAAAACAAAACCGAAACAACATGTAATCCTGCAGCTGAAGTCTGTACCATAATATGTAGGTGCAATGGGGGCAGGAAAAGAGAGGGAAGCTGTGGCTCATTGTGTGGGCCAAGGGTATACGCCCAATAACAGGGCTGACTCTTCCGTTGCTATGGCTGATCTCATACTTCTGAGAGGTTCTTAGTACAGGCTGTTCTACAGAAGCCAGTGATTTGGTTTAACAGGTGATAGCTCCACTAAATTGAAACAGAATTTCCTGGGACAAAGAAAAGCCTTTTTATTTTTTTTCTCTCTTTTTTCTTTTTTTTTTTTTTTTTTTTTTTTTTCTTCCCCTCTGCAAAGTTTCAAAGCCTTGCTGCGAACACTGGAGATGGCAAAGCTTTTCAGAAAGAAAAATAAAAAAAGGTCATCTGTGTCTGCTACGAGGGAATATTAGAAAATCAAAGGGTTTTGCTTTTGTCAGTAAAGCAGAGATTTTCAGAATTATTTCAAGCCTTTTTACCTGATCAGTTACATTTAGCACAGGACCAAGCACAAATACTGGCTCACAGATATTCCTTCCAATCTGCATTATTCGTTTCATTTGCTTATCACTTAATTTTACTTGCTTGCAGGCCATCCAGTTTGAAAATTTTCAGTATGTCCTTTGGGCAGTGATACTTCAGGTGCTTCTTCCCTAAATGAACTAATTTACATATTTAAAATTCCTCATGAACAGATATACTCATATGTTTATACACGTATGGACATGTATGTGTAGGTATGCAAATATATGCATTAAATGTATATGCCTATGTATTTACATTTTAACCCCGTGAATATGGTGGAACATTTTTCCAGACCAGCAGAAAATAAAACGTTGAGGTCTTAAGTTCTGAAGACTTAATTTGTCAATATTTTAGAATTTATTTGTGTTTAGCACAAAGGAATGTATCGAAAAATTCTTATAGTTATCAATTCAACTTATTTTTGATAGGTTTACTGCTCTCACTTTATGAGCATAGCAGAAAATATCAACTGTCTACTGTGTGTGACACTTTGCAAAGATGAATCCATAAAACTTTATGATTACACTTCTCTCATGGTTGGAAAGCTCCTGTGAAGGATGGTGAATAGATTACCTGAGGACATGTCCACAGGGTACACACTGGGATATAGTCAAGTCAGCTCTCAGGGTACAGCTTTGAAGCAGCACCCTGCAGAGACAGTAGGACTGGTTCAGGAGAAGCAGAGCTCTGCAGTTGTCACAACATCAAGCTCATTAGCTTCTGCTTGGCAGGGTTCTCAGGAGGACTGGTGAGGAAGGGTGCAGTGATGCTCTTAGAGGTCAGACTAGGGATTCACAGAATCACAGAATCACAGAATGTCAGGGATTGGAAGGGACTTTGAGAGATCATCTAGTCCAATCCCCCTGCCGGAGCAGGAACACCTAGATGAGGCTACACAGGAATGTGTCCAGGCGAGTTTTGAATGTCTCCACAGTGACTCCACAACCACTCTGGGCAGCCTGTTCCAGTGCTCTGTTACCCTTACCGAGAAGAAGTTTCTTCTCAAATTTAAGTGGAACCTCTCGTGTTCCAGTTTGAATCCATTACCCCATTCCTGCATTGCATTCTGTCCAGTGCCACAAAAGCTCTTATTTGAGGAGTTTGACTTTTCAGACAGGTTCAGAAATAATGCCTGGATTGTACTTTTAGTTACACCATAACCTTAAAGAGCCTGTGAGTGGTCTTTGCAGTTGGAAAGTTTCTATATACACAGAATTTTGTATTGATATGACAGGCTGGAACTGGAATTTACATGTCTTGTTGGCATGTCTACATCAGTTAAGTATTAAAAAAACACCATAATCAAAGCCCCAAAAAGTGTCTCATAGGCAAAGGTTAATAGTACCACATATACTTTGTCTGACATAACTGTTCCAATACGCTATCTAATTTCACTAGGATTGCTCTAAACTATAGCGAAGTACCATATTCACTTCCATGGTACTTTTACAACCAACATTTGCATGATTCTTTGATACTATTAACTACTGCTCTGCTGGCATATGCCAATGCCATCAAGCTCTCCTAGGTGTAGAGAGATAAATACAACTGAGAAAAAAAACCCAGACCTCTACCTTTATAGCTCTTTAGTGAGGACACTCTTTTGCTTGTGAAAAGTACTGTTATCATTATGAAGCTTTTCATAGCCACGTCTCCTGCCTAGAGAGAAAGTTCCCAAAACTGTAATCACGAAAGAAAAACATAGACCATCAAGTCTACATTCTTATTACAAGGCAGGATGTCTGTGATGGTATTCTATTGTTTTTGCTATCAGTCTACTGCCAGTGTTTCACAGTGTCTTTGACTTCTTTAACTCTCTTTAAGGACCTTTAACTGCTAAATGGACTTCTTAACATCCATTACTTCTCAGTCTGATGACACTGGAGAAGATAAGTAGCTTTTTCTTTCTTTAGAGTAACTTTGGAATATTGAAGTCTTTATCAGATCTGTCATCTATTGCAATTTATCAAAACCCATTTCTAAACCAGCATTTTTGTGTTTGTAGAAAAAATGAAACCATGTACCCGAGAGATCATTATTTATAAAAGTTAAAATTAACACTGCCATAGCTAAATTGTAATCAATGAGCAATGGAAAATCTGTGGATATTCAGTAAAAGGTAACTAGAAAAAAATGCTGTCAGTAGGCTGAACACACTACAAAGGGGCCAGTGTCTCAGCCCAAGAACTGAAAACATTCTAAAAATCAGAAAGCATTTTGAACCACTGATATTCTTTTATTAATGCTGGAATTAGGCCATTTAGATCTAGTTGGGTGTGTTTACTAAACACTGAAATAATACAACATGACTGAAGACATACAAGAATATGGTTTTGCCCAAAGCAAGAAGTATCATTTTTGGCTGGTTCAGGTTTGTTGTCTGTCATTTTAACCTATATACAGAGATTGACTCAGGTGTGAATTCATCCAGCCTTGCTTTGGACTGAAAGAGAGATTATAAAACAGGAAGCATGAGTACATGAGTAGAATGGAAAAAAAAAAAAAGAAAATATTAAAGCCTAAGAGACAGTACAAAGTCTTAAAACTGTCAAGCTTCTTCAAGGAGGAAAGAAGATTTAAAATAAGCAATAAGTGATTAGAAATAAAGATCTGGAAGGTCATGGACATTCAATTCAAGGAAAATCTTCCTACATTAGGATGAGAAAAAATTATGTAAATAAGAATTATGACTCTTTAGGAAATGATTCAGAAAAGACTTGTGGCTATTTCAAACAAAAGAGAAGAGTAAAATTGAATTTTTTTAGATCATATATAGTAAATGGATTATTAGAGCCTGCAGAAAACAATTTTTATAATGGGGAAAATAATTTAAAAAATCACATCATTGAAATTTCCATAGAAATTATTTTTCCCTTCAGGTTCTGATAAAAGTATTGGTTTATGAAGGTCTGACTGAAAAATCAGTTTTGCTGAAAAACTAAAACATACTGTAAAAATGAAAAAGCTATTTTTTTAAATTCAGAAATTATCTGTAACTTCCTGTTGCAATATTCTCTGTGTCTGGCTATCATTAAACATTTCTTAGACTTCACTGTTTTTTTCAGACATCTTGTGGTTAGTGTAAAGTCAAAATTTCAGTGAAGTGAATAAGAAAAAGGATCAAACTGTGCAATTTAATAAGGTGTCCACATAACTTACAACTAGAACTCTACAAATACTGAATTCTATAAAAGAGATTCTCTTCCCTCATTAGATATGATGCACTGGATGTTTGAAGACAGGGACTATAAGAAGTCTGCCCAGCTTGGGGAGAATGACAGAAAGGGAGGGATAGAGGGATGCAGGGAGGAAATTCCTATGGCTTTATATCAAGAAGGGCAATTTCATTTATTTCCTAAATATTCAAAGACAAACCTGTAACTTTTCCTACTGAAATGAATGGGACTTGGCTTCTTTGGTAATCTGATTAAACTCACGTCGGTATGCACCAGCAAATATTCCAGCAAATAAAAGAGAAATTAAAGATTCTGCATTTTATAAATAAACTGATTGTCATTCCTGTTTATCCATCTCTAGCAAAGACAACATCAGCCAGATAGTGAGACTTGACATTTCAAAGAAAGGAATAACTTCAAGAGAGGATGTGAAAAAAGCCCTTGAAAAGCTCTGGTATTTGGAAACAAATATTTAATTTGACTCCTGAAAGTTCATGAAACTATATTTTATTTTCCTGTTAAGCTCTGTAAGAGGAGATATTTGCTCTGATTGCAGTTAAGCAGGTAGACACACTGAAAGCTTCCTCTACAGTGCCAAAATATCAGGAAATTAGTATAATATATTCAATGAGTTGATACAAGCATACACAGCAATTTAAAGCAGGGTTGTCAACTCCAGTTAAAGCTTCTTAAGCTGTGCTATAGCCAGAGTAAAAATGCACATCTCTTTTGAAATGAAATATTGTGGTTACCACATGGTACAAAAAGGCTCATAGCAAAAGTATCACATTTTCAAAGTAATGTTTCTGTCTGCCCATTTGATAAGCAAGGCCCATTTATTGCTGTGTGTATAGCCATGTTAGAAATTGCTTTTCAGGTTGATTTCCATTTGTCCCCATTTTCTGTGCTTGGATTCATGGTGTGGGGTGCTCTGAGGTTGCAGGAGTGGGACTGCTCCTGAACAAGATTGAGGAACATGCACCAGGAGGTGTCATCTGCTGTGTTGCAGCTGCTGATGGGAACCCAGTACATGGGGCCAGAGTGAGGCAAATGTGAAGAAGCTCTGTGACTCTGCAAGGTTGTCCCCAGAGGTACAACCTCAGCTGTCTCCTCAGCACCTCTGCTCCTGCAACACTATGTGGCTCCTTCATATAGACACAGTCTTTACCTCACTCAGTGTTTCACATTTTGTCTTTTATAAGATTGAGTAGTTTTTAGATTGAGTGATGGAAGTTTGTAAATACATGTGTATTCAGATACGTCTTAAAGCAGATTTTCCTCTTTCTGTTACATTTGTGAAACAATGAAGAAGAGTCCACTTGAACTCACTTTCTTGAGTGTCTTCTAGGTAGGTATGAGATCTGGGTCTCCTGAAATACATTTCCCGGCAAGGAGCACACAGAAAACCCCTCAGATTTGAGGATCCCATTAGTACTATGCACAGAGTACTTCAAATCCTGGGTACTTCAGTGCTTGACAGAGATGAAAGGAAACCTCTTGATACAGCATACAGCCTTCAAAATGACAAAATGCAGACTGGGGATACCTTCAGGTTTCTGTTAAGAGTTTCTGTTATTTGAAGCAATCTGATTTTCTACAAAACAAAACCTCTGTTTAAAGAACATGTTATAAAGAAGAAATTGCTGTGTTCGCTTGATTTTTTTCCCACATGATTCTTTTCCCATTTTCTTGGGTTAAACCTTTTCACAAGGAGGAGAATGTGTATATAAAAAATGACAGCGTAGATCTGGACTTGGTCAAGTCTCAGCTTAACAAGACTATCTGATGAGAAGAAGAGAGATATTGGACCAAAGGAGTCATGATCTGAGGCAGGTGGCTGTGTCTCCAGTATCCACTAGTCTAAAATGTATTTTTCCACCTGTGATATTTTTCCACCTGCATATTACAGGCATTTCTGGGGATGAAATGAAGTGATTTAATTGTCTGAATCAAGTTCACTTCTGCAGGTGGGAGTTTACATCAATCTCAGCCTTACTAGTAAGTTTTGTGAGAAGTCATTTTCTTTTATCAAAATACAAACACCTTGTTAATCTTCTTTTTATGTGGTATATCTCCAGAAGAAAAAGTAAATAAATAAATAAATAAAAATAACACGTTGTGCATGAGAGCTATTGCAACTTCTCTGCAAATGTTTTTCTTTTACACTAAGTCATTTCAGTCTTCAATCTTGTTCATCTATTCTTTTAAATAGAGCTTGACTTTCACTCCAAGTGAGTATTATTTAAACATTATATTCAGACAGAAGCAGGATAAATTTATTGAAGAAATTCTAACATATTTCATATTAGATAACAATCTAAAAGTTGCGGCAGTTTTTCAACTGTAAAACTGTGGTTTTGTAAGCATATCAGAATTCTGATCATAAGAAGTTTTTGTAGTTAATTTTTCTTTTTGTTTTGAAACAAAAGACATTCAAATGATTGCAGTTTTCCAGTCCACTGAGGACTCACCATGTGTCCAGTTCTCCAAGTGTCTTGGAAAGGTGCTAAAGGAAAATGTAAACAAGATAATAAACCAGATGAAACCTACTCCCTATGGCCTTATCTATGCAGTCATATGCCCACAAAGGATTACTTTAACAGACAAATTAGCTTTTCTTATTTAGAATAATAATCACAACAAATAGCATCAACTGCTGAAATACAACCTTATATGAAAGCTAATAAAGAAAACTTGCTTCAGTTTTCACAAAAAAATATTGAGTTTGAATCTTAAATATTCTGTTTTATATAACTTGAATAATACACAGTAGATTTGAATTGCTAATTGCATTCACTCTGTATACATAAGGTCATTTTTTAATACTACATGGCTGCAGAAAGGCTGGAGCATACAAAAAAAAAATGAACACGTCAGTGTGACATACATTTTCACATTCCAAGAGTGTATTTAGGTTACAGTTTTACAAAACATGAAGTTCCCTTACAGAAGACTTCTGAAAAGTGAAGACAGCTTTTGCAATCAAAACAGATGCAAACTAAATTATTCATCTTTACTAAATTTTGTTATTACATCTTGGACATTTTCTGTTGTCAGAGGAAGTGATTTCCAGACAAGACACATTTACAACAGTTCCTACTAGATAGTAGAGTTGTCTTTGATGAAGTTGGTGAAACTGCAGAATATATGTGACAGGATTGTAGGTTAACAACTCAGCCAAGGCAAAATGAGGTAAACAGTCACTGTGGAGTGTAGATTTACTGATAGGTCTAGCAATCTGGATAACACAGATGCAGTCCAGAATCTAACAGGAAATTAATCTTGTGAAAAGACAAACCAATAAAACAAAAAGAAAACTATTTCATCTTAAAGTTATTTCTGGAAAAGATATTATTTGAGGAAGGAGGCAGGGTGTGCAAAGAAAATATAGTATATAGTCATTACTTACATGAGTATGGAACTGGTATAGTAAAGGCAGTTCTTAATATCTGAAACAGACACAAAAATCAACCACTATGACCACAATAAAAAATAACTAATAGGTAAGAAACATTAAACTGAAGTTGAATGAAGATTGAAAGGGAGGCTGGGCATTTGGTAGGTGCTTGAATAAACCCACATTTAAGTCTAGAATTAGTAGGATGCCTTCCTGTCTAAGAATTTTCAGATGTAGAGTGGAGAAAAAGGAACAGAAGCTTGAAAAAAAGTTGTGCAGACAAAACTAGGGAACTGATGTAGCTGGCTGCATGCCACTCCTCCTAATTTTGCAGCATAAAGCGATGTACATGTAAAGCCCTTTTTTAAACTTTTGAACAAAACAGAAATAACTGTGTGCATTGTCAGGATTTTTTGGCAAATTTGGGGATTGGTAAAATGATAAAGTGAAAAAAAAAAATGTTTCTTTGCTTCTCTTCCTTATGCCTCCCCCAGCTGCAGCTCAGAAGTTTTATTCTAGTTGTTTTGATGTAAAGTAATTAAGATATGAGTAAGGAGATTTAAAGGAATTATATGAGCAAGAAACTTATGAAGCTTGAAAATAAAGCTATGCACTGTGCTATTAAAACACTGGCTCTGTAGAGTGATTTGCTTCTTGAGGAGTGTTATTGACCTGGTACAGAAAAGACATGAGAGAGAAATAGTTACTTGATTCATTAAGATGACATTTCTTCTTGTTTGTCTTTTGGGTTTTTTTGATAGGTTGCTTGGTTGTTTTTGTTTTGTTTTGTTCATTTTCCTTATTCTTTTTCTTATAACTAAGCATGATGGGATCTGTTTTTGCCTTGTCAGGCAGTATATGGGAAGCAGTTTGTCTCCAGATTACGAACATTGTTCTTTCTCTTTTCCCGTTAAACTTCTTAACAGAAAAGCTCTACACACTGGTAAGTGTCCAAGTATAAGGCAGCTGACAGGATGCTGACAGGCAAAGGGTTTGCTTGCTGATCTGTTCAATGAGAAAAGTGGGAACAGTAATCAAAATATAAAGAAGTTATAGTGGTGCTGAAAAAAGCAACCCAAAAATGGAAAAGATGTTGTACTGACTGCCTAGCTGGAACTGAGTATAGTAGTCTGCTGGCATCCTGATGACCTGCTGAGGTTTTCACAAGAGCCTTCTCAACATGTTATATATTGTATGATGATAACTTGACTGTCCAGCTGACATCCTTCAGAGCAATAACCTTTTCTCTAATAGGATATGGAAGAGTAAGAAACATGTTTGTGCTGATTATATTTGATTTATGGTCACAGAGGAAGGATACGAATTATATGACTAAGACTTTTATTATTCATGCAATATCCTATATGAGCATAACTTGTAATAGACCATCAAATAAAGGTTGATTTTTATAGAACTTGTTAATCACAGAGGTCCAGAACTTGAGAAGTTATTGATTGCAACAGGAATGAGCCATTTAAACACCTCTGAACATCTGGTCTTGAATTAATGTGGGGTGATGTCTTTAATTCATACCTAAGTAGAGCTCCCATTGATTGATTAGAAAATATAAAACCAGGTGTGTTAACAGAAAATGAAGGTGACCTCCTGTTCTTGTATCAAATCATCAGTAGTGAGTTATTTTTAGTGGTATAGTAATTATACATTATAGCTAAAACCTTCTATTAGAAAAATACCTTGTCTCCTGATTTTACAAAGTTCTGTTTAGGTAGACTGAATCACCTTCAGAAAATCTATCTCTCTGTGCTGACTTTGCAGAAAACCTAGGATGACTAAGCTCCCACCTGGGTTAAATGAAATGGGATTAATTATGTGGGATAAATTGAGGACTGAAGACATCAACTATCTTTAAAATTCTCCAGGGATCATGATTCAGCTGTAGGACCCTAAATAGTTTGTTCCAAAACCTAATGGCATGTCCTTTCAAAAATATTTTTTTTTTCTATCTAAAGGGGTTTCATCTGTTTTTCTTCACACCATCTCTTAGTTTCATGTAAGTTTTAATATTGAGGGCTGAACAAAGAATCTGGGAGACAAAAAAAATACTCCTGAAGGAACTGGGTTCAAGCCTATCAATTCATTTTGCAAGTCCTGATTTAATAGATAGAAGCATTGTTAGCTCCACCATGAACAAGTTATTACTATAAACTCCTTAGGATCAACGACTTTGGGTCTAAAGTCAATCACACTTACTACCTTCAGGAGTTAATTCAGTGCACAGTTTAGGGCAAAGAGCTGAATGTCAAGGAGATTCTCTTATTGAATTTTATTAGCTTTAGCACTCATTTAAATATATCTTTATGCCAATGTGGCATAAACTAGGTTTTCCTTGCCAACACTGTCTGCCTCAGTGCTGCGATGATGACACATGGCTAACATTAAGTAGACAAGACTGCCTGGAAACCTTCCCAAAGGGGCCTGACACAACTTGCCAGAAAGACATGGGTGAATTAGGGGAAATTGAAGATCATATCACCTAAAAAAGAAACTATAATTTCCTTAAAATTGAGCCTTGGCACTGCACTCAGCTTTGTGTCTTCTCATGTCAACCTAAATGACTGAGGGCTTTGAAGTACAATACAGTTCTGACCTCTTCTAGGGCTGAATTACAAATTCATGAAGTCAAAGACACAGAAGACTGACATTATTTCAGTGAAATGGAAGGTCAAATAGCACAGCATCGGGGCAACGGAGAGCTCTGAAGATAGGATCAAAGGCTTGAACTGTCCTTTACCTTCAGGAAACAGTAAAAGAGATGTTTTCCAGCATTTTAGCTGAAGAAGCAAGTAGGTGAAGAAGAGCAGTCTGATATAAAATAAAAATATTAACATGTAAATAAAAATCCTAATAAAAAGGTAGTTATTGCCTGACAAACACCACATGCTTGATCACAAACATTATTTTTAATAAGATGTTAATATAGTATCATATAATTTGGGTTTGTAAATCAATATGGTCCTGACACACAGTGTCAAGACAACACACAGCTCTGCACTCACAAGTTCACACACAGAATTTTCTGAGTTGTTTCTATAGCATATTTGGCAGAACCAGGGAGCCTTGGAAACCGTCCTTATACGGCAGAAAGCATTAGATCATGCAGATAGTTTTCTTCAAAGAACAGTTTTAAGGAAAACAGAGGCAAATGAGCAACCAACCTGTGCTACTACAAAAATGTAAACTCTAATGAACTGCTAAACATCTTGAACTATTTAGCATAGATCTTCAGAGCAGTAGCAGAGAAACCAAGTTTGTATTCTCCCCTAGAAATATAAACAGTGATACATCCCCCAGATGCTGAAATCCAGAAGAAAGTTTAAGAATCTCCAGTGTGATTTCTCAACAATTTCTTAAAGGCTTTTTCACATTTCTAGTGCTGACTTGAAATATTTTACAGACTTGGTTTCTCTCCAGATTGTATCTCTTAATCACAACAAACTGTCACACATTGTCAGTCTCCACCAGTAGAAATGGTAATGAGCAGCTTCACTTTACAAAAACACATCCAACTGATTTCAGATTGATGGGGATGGCAAACAATTTTGCCCCAGCCTTTGATGAACATATTTGTGAAGTTTGGAAATTCCATCCCAGAAGAGTAAATATGCTCTTGGCAGTTGGAAGACAAATAGTGCCAGGGCTCTCTTCTAGTACCACTGAATTTATAATGGAGCAGATGTTGATTTGCTGCCCTTCGTGCATCATTCTCTAAATTCTGGGCTGCCATTAAGGCTGTTGTCTCTAATGGCCACTTCCAAATGTAGACCGCTGAGTAACAAATCCTCTCTTGGGAACATTGGTCTTAAAAACGCCATAGTTCCTTTTCCAAAATCCCAAATGTGGCATGGGTCTTTACTCATTAATACTGCAAGGGTTTTACTTTCCTTACTTTATTACTTCTGGACTGAAAATACAGGCTAAAGCCGAGTTCAAATAAAGGGTAAACTTGCCTTGCTGGCACCTATTCAGGAGCCCTTTCATTGCACCCATGCAGTCTGGTGAAGCATATGCAATGTGCAATGACGAACGTACAAAGACAAAATGCTATTTCCTATAGGAGCTCAGAGAGCAGCTTGCTGGCTATACATTCCGTCTACTTGGGCAACAGCTTCCCTTGCTACCAACAATACAACAGGAACTGGAATTGATGCTTTGCTTAGAGCCATGGTCATGGCAATCAATGTGTCTTCTGGTTTAAGCAACAAAGGTGACTTGGGCTTCAAATATCCTTCAGCTCTTTCTGAAATTCAAGCTTTTATGATGTTTTCCTGGCAGCTGGTAAATTTAAAATTATTATTAAATACAGCTTGTTGGCAAATCCTGGTGCTGTCCTTAGCATCATGTCCATAATATGTGATATGGAAATCATTCCACTGACCCCAAAGACCTGCAGGTACATCCTGGTAATGTAGCAGAGTATGGCCATACTACCATTTTGGACATAATGAAATAATTGAACCACAAAAAGAGTTGACAAGGACGTGATCATGTGGAGTATAGTAGAGCATGCTGGAAAGGTGAAGTACCAGCAAAGGGTACAAGACCAATATCTATACCTGTACACTTCTTCTATCTGTCCTCCATTTAATTCTGGTTGTGAACAGGATCCTAGATTATTAAGGACTCACTATGGACTCAAAGTAATTGTCTTCTTAAACACTCATAACAGGATAAAATATTTATTATACTTTATTTTCCATCTTTTTTTCAACTAATTTACAGAATTGTAAATATTAAAGTAATGACAGCTTTCCACACTATACAATGGACTGCAAGTCTCTAATTACATTTCATCCATAAAAGCTAACTGTTACAAAAATGCTTTCTGCATTGGGAAAGAAACTAGATGCATGCTCATTTGCCCACACCATAGTATAATACCACAGAGATCTCAAGCTGCTTGACTTTTCAAAGGTATATTTGAAAGAAAATAATGATATACTTTCTGCTCTTTTTGTCATGTGAAAGAAATGAAAATTGAGCTTCATGCAGGGACTGATAATTTAAGAGCCTTTGAATTAGTCCCAAACACACTACTTTATGAAACTTGAAAACAGAGCAGTTACAGTAGCAGTAACTGCAGAAAATTGAAGTAACTTTATAACTAAGTATAACTATAACTTTGTAACTAAGTACAGTGGGTGTCAGGGAAAAATCAGCATTCAGCACAGGGGAATGTGGTGTAACACCTATGAGAAGTGCAGGAGTTACTACAGCTACTGAGAACACTTGGAGTGGCAAGTGGTACTCAGGAAGATAAGTAATGGAGAAGGTTATCACCATCCTGCCAAATTATAACTGATTACAGGTATTTATAACCAATTAAATGATCAATGCAATCACTGTATAACAACACTTCCACTACTGAGATTGATATGAAGTTTTCAGAGAGCTTATTGGTGAATAACTAATCTCTGAAACAAATATGTGAGATAATTGAGATATGCTTATTTATGGAGAAGAAAAAAACTGTAAATATATGTTTTCAGAGTGTCTGAGTTTTCTCACCTGACACACAATACATCAAGCCTGTTTCAAAATGTACAAGCATCTGCAGTCCTTTCTGAATCCAGTGGAGGTGTTAGTCATCAGCCCTTCTAAAATCAGGTGCACACACCTATACTTATGACTTTAAATGGAGGATGAAATATTAAAAAACTTGTAATTTTTGTTAGGGAACCAATTTGTTCTTTTACCATGTTCTGAGGAACACCCATATGGCAGTCTGCTACAGACTTTTGATGATTTTAGGCAGCTGAACACCTCTGAAAAGCCAGCCTCTAGTGATTTTCCAGGTACCTCACAGAAAATCAGACACCAAGTGAGGTTTAAAGGTTAGATATTCCTGACTTCACAGGTAATTGACTATTCTAAATTACTAACTTGAAAGATTGTTTTGAATGACTGCAGGTGTCTTACAACACAGCTAAATTGTATAGACCTGCACAGTTCATCCTCATGTGGAGCCATCTACCACTAAATCTTAAAGAGTTATGTCTACCTACTTACACCTATTGGCACTTCATGTCATTTGTTCTAGGGAAAATTTGCAGGTGGAGGATGTATTCTCCAAATTCACTGCAAGAAGCCAAATCTATGTCACATCAACATCTGCTAAATGAGGAGAACTTCTGCAAAGGATGAGGAATCAGGAAGGTGTCATCATTCACAGAAGCCAGGGATCTGATGGAGGCATATGCGTAGGCCAACTACTCCCTTTAGCACAGCCACATTGACTTTACCCTTGTTATTCAGAAGGCCACAGCATGACTAGTTCATTATTTGGCTTTTAGCTGCAGTTTTACCTCACTGTAGATCAACATTTTTAACCTACACTTCAAGCCAGGTTGCTGTCATGGTTTAAGTGAATTAAAGCCAAATTAGCAGTAGATGCAGGGGAGGTGATTTGGTGATGGTAGAAATCCTCTCCCTCTTGAGCTTCCCCTAAATTCAATAGAGATGTGTAATCTCATACCCTAAAAGCAGGAGCAGGAGTTTGTGTTTGGGCATATTTTACCAATGAGTACACCCTGTGCACTCTGTCCTGCTTTCTCTGTCACCCCAATAGGAGATTTCCTGACCCCCTCCAGGTAGTGATGAATTTCTCCTTCCCTGAACCAGTTATGTTTGGAGATGCATATGGTCTTAGCAGCCCTTTGAAACAAGACACACATTTGGCTGTTGCTGCTGATTTACTGCAAGACCATGTGCACCCATGGTGCTATATAAATAATATACTTCTTCTAAATGAAGTCCTTGCCTCTTCGTCCAGTGCTTCGTTGGACTGCACAATGCAATCTAAAAGATTAATTTCTTCCCACCAGCAGCACATATTGGAGATATTCAAAGGACAAACATGGGCTCTGTCAGGCTCTTGATGGAAGCTTTCTAGCTCTGTTTCCACATTCAGCTGCAACACCAGGAAGCTGAGAAACTTAGAGGGAAGTGTAAAGGATCAACAGTATGTATCCACAAGAGAAAGAGGACAAAAAGGAAAATGAAAGACAGAATGTTTTCTTTATTTGTGTTTTTCTCTTCAGTACCATTTTGGTATATTCTGGTTTGTTCGTTAGCTATATATTTTATATTAAAAGAGAAGCTCTCTTTGTTCATATATTAATTATGGTTTATTTTTAGTTTACATATCTAATATATATAACAATGCTGAAAGGGAATAAAAACATTTTCCCTTTGTGGAAATTTTCCTGTGCAAAGTTATTATTTTATTCCATTTTTGTCACTTTTTTCTGTGTTCTAGGATCATATGAGAAATAAGGGTATCTCTTGACTGTGCAGAGAATTCATAAGTGTTTCCAAAAACATTATGTTACTGTAATACCAAAAGTGTTTTAATTTTATATAGCTCTAATTTTTCATTGCTTAGTTGTCATGGAAAAAAATTCCAAGCCCCTAAAGTAACCATACAGAGAAGATAGACTGGCAGCATAAAATACAGGGCTTGGCTTCACCTTACTTGTTCACTGGAAAAGACGAAGAATTTTATGGTTATTATTTTTGAATTTTTTTATTGCCTTTATAGTTTTTTTATGCCAAAACATCATAAATCCTAGCAAAATATAAGAATTACTGAATGCATTCTCTAGAGTTACATCACCATGCTCTACTTAGTTAATAATGAACCTTTTTCATAACTCGTAGAAGATGTCACTAAATTTGTTTTGAAATTATTGAATACTAAAATAGCAACTGAAATTTTGACAAAGGTGACAGGTCTAAATATCATTTCTATATGACCACCAAACAAGTTCTAGATTTAAAGAAAAATAGGTACTCATTAAAGTATTATCTCTTGTATGTAGAGTTATTTCTTATAAGATAAATTTTGTGTGTATTGTACCTAAATGATATTTTTGCCCTTTATATTTGTCCCTTTGCAACCAATCTATGACTTTTCTTTCAAGCCACATCACACCAACGCAACACAGCAGAGCAACACAACTATGCCACCAATTATTTTTTCTCAGCTGCTGCTTAGTAACAATGAATGTTTATTTTTAAAGCACTTTGCCACCTTTGGAACCCTAAAATTAGTACAAAACTAGAAAAAATGTTTTGTTCCCAGAAAAAAAAAAAAAGACTTGGGGTATCTGAAGTACATGACAAATTAAATAGGAGTTTGCTGTGATTATCTAATCAAAATTAACATATTTCTGTCACCTCATGATGGTTTCTACTTATAATAATAAAAGATACATTATTCAAAAATTCCCTTGATTATTTTCAATCTATAATTTTGAAATGCTTTCTCATGTCTGTCCCTTAATATATGTATCTTAAATGAATGGCAGTATCATTTTTTTCCTGGTTCCAATTATTAAGATCTCTGAAGCGAGTAAGAAATGAGTGTACTACACAAAGTACACTCTGTACTGTGAATTATTCTCTGAGCTGTTAGCTGTTGGACATAATTTTCAAGCATGTAATTGCTGATGCCAGAAACCCATCTCAGATTGTCTGTACCACTGTGTTTCCTAGTGAGTTTGCAATAATTGATTTCCTTTCTACTTGCATTTACATCAAACAATAATATGCAGTGTTTATTTATTGACAACGGAAAGCTGTCAACTGCTTGTTCATCTTGTGGGCAGCTTGAGAATTGAGTAGCAAAACTGATTCATAGCGGTTGGTCAACCTTTTTAAATCATGTAATTATTTTTTTTCTTTACTAAAAAGAACCTAAAGCCATTTTACAGGACTCAAAATACTGCTTATGTGCCTAATGTCCAGCTAGATATGTAAATTCAGAGAAGCAAACTAGAAAATCCCTACTTTGTTCTTTCAGACACTTGAATCAATACATGTATCTGCATTTTTCAATGAAACTTACGTTCTGTCTGTAAAGCTGTGCTTTTGCACCTGTGAAAAGAATCTGTAGCTTAGGCTGATGAAACCTGCTCAAAGTTTTGTGATTCACAAACTGTGTGATACTTACAGTTATGTCCCTTGAATGTCCAGAATTATTTGGTGTATTCAGAGTGCTGATGCTGAAGCACAGGATTCAACAGTTCTGCTCATCATTGTTTAAAGGAAACAGCAAGTTAAGGGTGGTGTTTAATGGGCCCAAACATAAAATAGGTCTTCGCTCCTCTGCCCTCAATTGGTTGCAGGAGAGTGTCCTAGTTGCCCAGTGACAGACAGAGGGAGACCTTTGTTACATCACTCTACAGATAGGTATAGAGAGGAAGCCAAAACCAGAGAGTAGACCCCAGCAGAAGCATAATTTCGTACTCTGGCAGATGAGTTGTCATGCAGGAATCGTTCCTTCCCTCCCTGGTGCTTCTGTGGTTTTCCCACTGTCTACCTGATGTAAACCACACAAAAACCCACAGGACAGGTCACAGAGCCCCTCATTCCTCAGCCCTTCTCTTTCTCACTCTCCCCCGAACTCCTGCTCCTATTTACACCAAGAAAGCTTTTCGCAGATGAGTAGAGGGTGTCTCCTGCCGGAACACTGCAAAGACCCCCAACTTCAGCTCTTAGTGCGATCTATAGGTTCATCTCTTTTCACTTCTCCTCTCTAGGACCGAACTGGGATCTAATTTCTTGCTTCTCAGCAAAATGCCCCCAGCAACTCAGAAAGCGAGTAAGTGTCAGTGTGACCTCCTTTATCCATGTTATAGGTAGAAAAAATTAATCCAGCTGTCGGAACATGGTTTTCTTGTTGACCTTAATCAGACAACACTGAGCCATTGCTGTTTGACTTGACCAGAAGACCAAGCCAGGCAGTAAATCCTCTCAGTGAAGGGGCTTCATTTGCACCATTCTCTTTGGTCCTTCCATTAATTTGGCACAGGCCCTGTCATTGTTCAATCTGAAACTCAGTCAGCACAGAAAATACTGTAATTCTACTGCAGAACATGAAGTCTTTCTTTTAGACCTGTTCCTTTATTCAAACTTTCTGAACCACCAACAATAAACAAATGAGTCTAATTACATGACAGATCTTCAAATGACATAGATTGGAGTTCTTCTGTGGAGAGGAGTATAGCTATAATGATTTCTAGTGTCCAAGGCTCCATATCAGCAGTGCAAACCCTTTGGCTTAGTATGGACAACTTCTGTCACAGACAACAATTAATCAGCTTGTGGGTGGGGTGAGCAGAGCTTCCCCTTCAATAAAAGACAACTTCAAAATGCTTCACTAATTGCTGGATTAGTCAGGATACTTTATCAGTGACTCCTCACATTCACAGAAAATACCAGACTTCTTACCTTGTAATTCTTCCATGCTCCTAATTTTGGCAACTAAACTCCTTCTCTGTCTGTTTTTCAGCCAAATTCAACAATTTAATTATGTATAGGGAACTGAAACATAGGCTTATACCTATCTGGAAGTGGATTTGTGTTCAATTTTTAAAAATAGAAGCCTATTATTTATTTTATTAACAGAAAATGCAAGTTCTTCTAATCCAGAACAACAGCAACAAAAAAAACATTTTGTTAGTTGGAAATTGCTAGATCAATGACCAGGTTACAAACACTCATACAAATAATTGGAGAAAGAATGTTATTCAGGAATACTTAACAGACTTTTTTAAGAAAAGTAAAATGGGCCCAGATTAACAGGTAAAATGATTTCAAACTCCTTACCTTATGCAGTAAATATCTGGTGCTGATTTGGGAAATGATTGCGAGAGGTAGTAGATGTTGCCCTGTCCCCAAGGAGAAAACCCAGCCCATGATGGACATTGCGCACCCCAGGGACAGGTGAGTGGGAACATGAAGTGACCAGCAAGGATCCCTGCAGCTGCAGCAGCTATTTTCTCTGGCATTGTCAGTGTCATTTAGATAATACAAATATAACTGTCCCATTACTCCCTCAGAACATGGTCATAGCTGAACCACTGAGGAACTGGAAATTGCTTCAAATTCTATTTGCTGAGAGCTTATTACTCACAAGGGGCTGGTTCTTCCTCTGTGTTTCCCACTGTTAAATTGCTTCTAAGGACACTTTTCTACATAAGCATTTGCTGCAGTGACTTTAGACGAGTCAAGGAAGTGACGTGGAAAACATTACTGTAGTACAAACTACACAGAACCTGGAAACATCCCATTTTAAAAGCATTTTTGTAGCTGAAAGTTTGGGCAGTACAAGTCCATTCTTTACTTTTCAAAGTATCTTCTGAGTGTACTTTGCTACTAATCCTTCTATTCAGGGTAGAAATCCACCCTATCAAAAAGACCATATTTTCATCAGATTGTGACACCTTTGATAAGAAGAAAGGGTTGTTTTATCTTCCAGCAGCTGGTATATCCTAAAGGCACTATAGTAGTTGAATCCTGGGCATTCATTTACTACAGAGAGGCAACTCCAAAATAACTTAGAGATTGCTCTCTCTCCAATCCCCAACCATCAACACACTGGAAGTTCCCTTTGAAATTCCAATTTAATTGCAAAACAAACAAACCAACAAATAAATAAAGTGCAAAGACTATTTTGTAAGAAAGTGAAGATTAAAGTCAGAGATTAAGTTATATTTGTATTTTAAAAAATGTCTTACACTGATGCAAAGGTAAAGAATTATGGTCTTTCACATGCACAGATGCACTTACACCTGTGAAAATTAGCATGTGGACAGACTCACCAGATTAATATTACTTATTTGGAAAATAAAGGTGAACTATTTGGAGCTTGAAATTCTCATGATACTTTTATACTGAGTTTAACATTATTTTTTTAGTGGCAAAAGTAAAGGGTGATCTACTTTTTTTAAACAGATCTTCTAAAGAACAAACAGATCGTTAGAATAAATTACTAACTACACACAACATAAATATGATACCTTAGTGCTATGTCAACACTAATGCTCAGCAGTGCATGAGACAGGAAGGTGAGGAGGTGATGACCTCAAGCATAAGGTGTAATGGTACTTACAATAGTCTCGTGTTCATTATGTTGATAGCCACTAGTATGTAATGCTTTGCATGGATCACAATTCAGACTAGAAAAACTGAAGTGTGCAAAGGAGACAGTTCAGCATTCTTCAGACAATCTTTTCCCAAGACCTGGAAGTTTCACAGGTGCCCAGCACTGACTTCTCTGACAAAACTAGCCCTCTGAATACATTCTGATCCCCTCAGGCACTGTAAGAAATGAAAAGCACATCCACTGGTCAGGGGATTAATTGCAGAAAGGAGAAGACTCTGGCAAATTATGTGTTTCTTAAGGAAAATTTTAACATTTTTAGGGCTGCGTCTTGGAGACAGAAATAAGAAATAAAAGATGGAATGTAACTTTTCTCTTTTGGTCTTGCTGCAGAAGGAGAGATCTGGCCAAGCTACTAGGCAGCAGATCAGTACAATAATCTGTAAAGATTGCCACCAGGGGTACCTCATTTGTGAATTCGTTTACTAAATAGCTCTTCCTACTCAGCCATATGGATATCCTACTGTGTTTATGTAATTTAGGCACAAATACACAATCTTAGTGTGAGTCACCACAATTTCCCCCATGTGTTATGAAATTAATTAGACTCTAGTCCCCAGCTATTAAAAAAAACAAAACAAAACAAAACAAAACAAAACAAACCACACCAAACACTAGTGCTGTGCTCTCAGACACTCACTTCACTGTCCTTGATTTCCAAACGAGCTCACTATGAGGTATATTCGAGCTTTCAGCATGCCCCCTCCAGCACAGGGAAAACAGATATCATTTAGCTTGAAACACTCCCAAAATGTTATTCCCCTTCCCAAGTGAATGTAGTTTGTGGTGGGCTGTGTAGGATGCAATGGCAAAGCATCAGCTTAAATTAGCAAAACCCTTGTCCTTTGCAACAGGATTGTAATTGTTTTCCTCTTCCCTCTTTTCAGTTTCCCAGAGCAGTGAACTGAAACACTACCACTCTAAAATGCAGTTGCTGATCAGATAGTCACCATAACAATCAGATACTCACAGCTAGGTCTCAATAACCTCTGCAGAGTTTATTATAAGCAGGCAGGGATTCTGCCCTGGGGGTCTGAGTGCCCTCAGTTTTTTGCATCATTTTCTGGAGGGCAAAAAAATGCTGCTGAACTTCCTGAGCCAATTTTGGACTAGGAGCATTTTAGCTGCTTTGGGGTTAGCACAAAAACCTAAGTAAATCATATTGGAAAATGTAGCATACAGTGTCACCATCAGGGACACTGCATCCCAACTCTCACACCACAAAAATTAGTGACAATGTTGTAGTAAGGTATCTTCAGACACCAGCCTGTGTCTCCACACCACACTCAGTACATGTGCAAACAGTTTTCCTCATCCTAGATGGCACCCTAGCTGTCAGTGTTGGCTGCACTCATACTCTGAAGGTTAAGGTAACCCTTTTGTTAACTTCATACACTTTTACATAAATTAGCAGATCTTTCATCTTTGATAATGATGTGCATCTGAGACTAATGGCCTGATTTTCATAAGTACTTGTCAGTAACTATGAGTTTTCTGTATTTACAACAATGTGCAAGCTTCCTGAATGCACAGAGAGGCTGGCTGGGAGAAAATGCCTCTTAAGAGCACTGAGTATCCTCAGCTTCCCCTCTGATCAGTATTCACTCAACATGGGCACATGCTCATGCACTGACTGAGCCATCAGTGTTGCTGTTTTATTTATATCTCTTGTCTTAAATGTAATTATATATGCAAAATATGACAATTTCTTCTTTTCAATAGCTTGGGCACTAAATGAGGGGTTTAATCATTCATTTTTATTGTTATTGCATTGATACATTCTTCAAGTTTCTTCTTATAGGAAAAATGTTTTGTAGAGAAGTATGATGTTTTTAACTGTAGATGCTATCTGTTTTGTTGGTTGTTTTTTTTCTTTTTTCTTTTATTGTTTTTGTTATTCATTTGTTTTGTGGGGTTTTTTTTGTTTTGTTTTGTTGTTGGTTGGTTTATGGGTTTGTCTGTTTTTAAAAGCGAAGGTTAGTTTCGCTGTGCTACAGAATCCAGTGAGGGTAGCAGTAATACTTGGAGGGTTATTTCAACATGATTATAAAGATGAAGTCTAAATTTCTTTGTTCTTAACGTCTCTTTTCAGATCCATTTCCAATATTCCTGAAAAAACGAAAAGTACTGTGGTGTCACAAAAACTGACATTTTTATATATCAGTTTGCTACACGCCACTGCTCCCATGTTGCTACAGTAATTACCTTAGTGACATTGCAAGTGCCAGTTCAGGGTTGGAGAACAACAAAAAATCAAAAAGACTTGAAAAATAAAGATTTAGGATCCAACACTGATACCTTTTCTATTTCTTGACTAAATATATTTCCTTTACACAATTTGATATAGATCATCATTATACTTAGAGGAAATTGTTGAATATCTTCTACAGATGAGTTCTGAGTCATCATATGGCTAAGAAAGCATTACTGAAGCTCCAAGACAAGTACCCAAGACTCTATGACAGTCCAATCAGCAAATAAAATCTAGGACATTTCTCCTGCTACTTAATTTACAAGTAAATTAATTGTATAACATTTTCTGCTTGGCTTGGTTTTTTTTTTTAAAGGGATGTACTGCACTCTTTATTGTTGAAAGTGGGTAACTGAAGTGTGCATGTTGTCAAGGAGTATATATGGTAGGGTATATATATTTGCGATCCCAAAGAAGCCATGTGGAAACTTCGAGAGCAACAAATGATTGTATAAATGTGTTGCCAGAAAGTTCATGACAGAAAGTTGCCAGAATGATCATGAAGTGATCAACAATTAACATTTTAACAGACCTCAAAGTGCTGAAGGTACTTGGTTATGTGATATTCTGCTGGTGTAAAGACAGCAGTTTTATTTCCTAAGGATGACTGTTTCAAAATGATAGCAGCACTGCAGTGTTATGGTAATGCTGTAGAACCCTGAACAACTAGTGTTGGAGTGATAAAGGACTCAGCAAACAATTTGATTCAATGTGAATCACGCTAAAGCCATTTATTACAGAAACCAGCCTCCTTATATATGCAACTATATTCTAATCACGTGTCCACGCTCCAAGCATGGATTCACTAAATGAGTATCATGGGCTGTCCATGCGCTGGAGTCTCACTGATGATACATCCGATGATTAAGGCCATGCCAGGACCCCGCTGATTGAGGAACGCCCCTCTTTCTCACAGCAGATTCTGTTCTCAGCTTCTCGAACTGGCCTTGAGGTTCCTTTGAGCCTGACTAATTCAGCAACAAATCTTTATCTATCAAAACCCCTCCACAGACTAGCAGCATAATTATTTTAAATATAATAATTAAATTTAGAAAGCTACTTAATGATACCAGGTCAATTTTTTGGCAAAGTCTGCTAAGGGAGCAGGGACTTCTCTCTCAGTCCTTACCCAGATACTGATTTTTCAACTAAACTTAAAGGGCCTCCAGTGTCCTAATTCTTTTTTCAAGCCAGACTGCAAACATTTCATTCAGAAACTATTAGGGAAAGGATTGACAGACAATGGATGACTAGACACACAAATAGACTCTACTATAGTCTCATTTTCTTTGGAAACCAGACTATAGATACAACCCAGTTACACATAAACCTTTGAGTTCCTTTCGTGTCAATGTTTGTTCAATGGGTACAACAGCTGTCTGCAACCAGGTTGAAGCCTTGTTATTCATTTACCTACCCAAGTGCTCATTTAGTCACTTCTACCACATAAAACTTAAGTAGTTTTTTATAAAATCCCAAAATTTCAGAGATAAGACAGATAAAAAATAGACATACCATTTTTAGATTTTTTCTCTCTGACCTTTTTGAGCAGAAGGCAAGAACTTCCACCAAATCACTCAGCACCACTTTCATTCATCTCTTTGACATCATTTTACAGCTCTATGGAGTATATGGAGCAGTTGGCAGGAGCATTTTGCACAGCATCTGACATTGTCTATACAACAGGTCATTTGGGAAGGCTCTGAGAACACTGTATAGTAATAGTGAAAGAGAGATGTCATAAAACTGGAAAAGCAGATCCTTTCCTGGCTGCTAACCCATGTAAATACAAATCTAAGCTCATCTTTTTAGTAGAAAAAAATGATCTTGTAAAATCAGGGCCTGAAAATGTACTATAACAAAGCAAAAGAAAAAAGAAACAGAAGTTAAATGTCAAATTAAGATGTGCCTGGCTGTTAGCATCCGAAAAACATAGTAAAATGTAGTTTGTGATAGAAGGAGAAAGGTCCTTTAAGGACTGCAGGCAGTGGTGGCTGGGGTCTCAGCACGGGGTACATGGCACAGGGGTGAGCGGGATCTCATGGTTCGCACAGCTGATAAACAGCCAGTGTGTTCCAGTTGTGAGTAAATTCTCCAGTAATGATCAATAAACTGGAGAATGGGAAATTCAAGTAATGGCCAAGCACAAAGCCTTTAGGCACTCCATCTGGTAGGCAAAGTAGAGATTGATGAGCTTCATTAAATGACCAATTTTAGCTTAGTCTGAAGGGAAAAGGTACACTGTAGCAAGGGCCTGAAGAGAGATGCACAAGCAGGGGTGCAAAGGTGAGGAGCCAAATTAAAACAGTTCTGAGATTAACAGTAGCAAAAAAAATGCCCTGGAGGAGTCTGGCTGTTAATCAGATGTGTTTCTCACAATGGGGCATAACTGGGCAGAATGCCATTTCATTTCCTGGGTACTTTCTACATCAGAACCAATTCAGGTACTTTCCAGTGCTTTCATGAAATGTCCATCTTCGGATTGAGAAGGTGATGTCTTAGTATTATTCTCCTTCTCTTTCCCAGCCTCTGCCTCTCTCTCTCCCACTCTCAAATAAAAATTGATAACAGAATACTGCTCTGATAATCTTCACACACACACAAAAAAGCTGAATTTATTGTGTTGTGATGAAAAGCTTTGGCCAAGCAGTGTCTTCCAGCAAAAATACATTTCTCTACAAATGTTCCAATCAGCTCAATTTTTCTTCATCTGGTCCAAACACAAGAAAAGAGCTGCTTTGACTGATTCTGCTCCTAGAAGGCACCAGCGAAAGAGGAGCTTCTTTGCGAAGCCACCTTGATGCTGAGGGGAGGCAGGACTCATCCAGCCGGAAGTGGCAGTGTGAAAGTTTAGGACCTTCTCTGAGATAAGAGATCTGGAAGTCTCCACAGAAGTCTGAGTGAAGACCCAGCTCCAAGACAGGCTAGAGAAAACTGTCTATTTATTAGCATAGTTATGCCTTTAAATATTGTGGCACAAGCTAAAAATAGAAGCAAGGCAAAGAGACTGGAACTGTCACGTGTATTTGTGTCACACTGTATTTTCGCATATGCATGATTCTAATTCAGCTAAGGCACATGTTTTGACTGTGAGGATTTTTTCAGGAAAGTCATGAGGGGCAAAATTTTTGAATGATAGTTCACACTCTTTTTTTTCAATGGCTGAAACAAGAATGTATTTTTAAAAGACTACACTGGGGGCCTGATGCTGCGATAACTTCAGTTATTTTAATTATAGACTTTGATTTTAATGAAAGTTGAAATTATCCTTGAGTGAATGATTAAAATTAAATGGTAAGCTAACAGTAGCTACAGACTGTATTATCACTGAAGCAGTAGGAACATGAATTCACAAGACTGGATGGCTGCAGACCCATCATTCAAAAAGCACAAAAAAAGCAAAAAGCATCATTAAGATTTCCTGATGAAAGAATTCTGGTGTATTTGCAGAATGAAAAAGAATGATTTTTCATGATTGTCCTACACAGACACAACAATTTGATCATTTAAGCTGGTAAGACTACAGCCACTTCAGCAGCACATTTGCCAAACTGAGGTTTTTTTCTTGCAATTACCTCTCAGAATGCAGTCCTTGGAAGAGTTTTTGTGGGAGGCATTTCCAGACTTTCCTGTGTTCCTATACAACGTTCATTTCACATCATCTGCTGTTGTTCTTGTTTTACAATTAAAAAACAAAACAAAACGAAACAAAGCAAAAACCACAACCAACCAAACAAAAAACTTAAAGGGAAAAACAAACAAACAAAAAACCAAAACCAACCAAAAAAAAATTAAAAAAAACCCACTTCCCAAAGCCCAAGTAGATTCCCAGTTTCCACTTTTAGAAGAAAGGCTGAAAGCAATCCCTTTGTACTACTGGTGCTGGCAAACCTGGGCCAAAGCTGCATTTTTGTGCCTGAGGGGATGGGGTTGAGGCAATAAGGTGAAACAGAGGAGACTGTTATCTCAACAGGTACGTTCTGACATCCCTAGAAATGGTATTTCTTGCAGGTACAATCTTTTGTACTTA
This sequence comes from Columba livia, assembly GCF_036013475.1. Lineage (NCBI taxonomy): Eukaryota > Metazoa > Chordata > Aves > Columbiformes > Columbidae > Columba > Columba livia. Next base: position 178,593,114 of record NC_088602.1, read on the forward strand.
AGATGCCATGGTTATATCAGCTGCAGGTACTTGTTCCCTTTCAGTGTGCTGCAGGATGCTGTGAACATCCTCATTCTCCACTGAGGGCTTGGCACAAGCGTGAAAACACTGAGGTACAAAAACACTGCTGTGGGTTTAAGTCCATGGGAGAAGATGATGACAAAGCATAGAACACATGCCTCCTCAAGTGCATGAAAGTACACATTCAGGCCATAAGATGTTGCTTTCATAGATTTTAGAAGTCTAAGGCCAGAATACAGCAGTAGTACAGGCAATATGAAGGCAGAGTAATTCCTTAGATCCCAGAAGATACATAGAAAAATCCTGATAGTATTTTCTTCAGTGGAACAAATAGAAAAGGTTTGGGTTGCCTGTTTTACACTGCAGACACCATGCACTGTAAGAGCAGCGCGTGCGAGTGGAGTCTGTGTATGTTTGCAAGTGGAGACGCCTGTGACAGCTCTGCCGAAATGCAGCTTCCTTTGAAGGTGAGATCTCATGAAGTGTTTCCCAATGTGCCCAAACAGAAGGAATGGTTGTGATCAGCTGCTGATGAGGGTGGATTATAAGACATTTGAGCCTGTGGATCCCTATGTCTGTCACCATTGTGCAGCGTGCCCTGCGGCACCACGTGCACCCTTGGCCTGGGAGCGTCAGCTGGCAGCTCCTGTGTGAGCCACCACGCTGAGGCTATTATCAAAGCAGAGGCCCAGGGGGGAGACAGATGGCTGTTCAAATCAATGTAACACCTGATCTTGCACACAGGGGTATGCTCATTTGTTAGCATTCGCGAGCCTGCCTTTCTATTTTAATTCCTCTTCCTGCTTTCCCAACGATACCACACATTTATTTCCCCTTTTGTCAGTATGTCTCCTGTAAACTTGGCAAGTACCTCTGATCATCACCTGGATGGATCACAACCAGGTGTCTGCTCCTCTTGTAGCAAGAAACATAGAGTGAAGATACTCTTTGTTCACAGCCCAGTGACACAAGCACTTTCAAGTAACAAAGGAAATCAAGGACAAGGTTCGGCATCTGCAGTGGCAGGAGACATGCTGGAAGAGTGAACTCCACAGCTATATTTGATGGTAGTCCTGTTGTGAGCTTCAAAGTTTGAGACTGAGGAAGCTCTTTTCCTTTCCCTTTACTACTGAATACAAGGTGCAGGTATCTTCCACTGTTGGATCTTTTTTTCAATGAAACTCCTAGTTGAAACTGTTGATGAAACGCTTGTTTTGACCCTTGTTTGTCAGAGCACTTTCATACCATTTTTCAACAAAATTCACTGTCTCCACAAAAACTGAGATTTCTGTTGTCACACATAGGTTATCAGGACACCCAGTATCCTTCCTAACTCACAGCATTGCTCCAGCTCATTCCCTGATTTCTTTTCTACACCATTTCCTACTCTTCCACTGTTCATTTCTTCCAGTTTTTTTGACTCTTCCCATAGTATTCCAATTGCTTAAAATACACTTTCAAGGTAAATGCCAGTTGCTTTCTCTCCATTCAATTCCTGTCAACCAGACAGTTTTAATACACTTACAATAGAAATTCTGCACAACTTGAATTTCAAAGAAACGCAAAAGCCATTACTCTTTAGTTCAGCTCTCATACAGGTGGAGAGCTGCCTGTTGCTCTTAGGCCTGTCCATTGCTGAAAACAGTGGGAAGGAGCCTGCCATTCTTGTTCATGATGTCAGCACTAAATAACATCTGGCAACACTGCAGATTTTATTTTAGTTTATTTTACTACAGGAGAAAGCACAGTTTGTTACATATTTGTTTTGCAAATTCCATTTCCATTTTAATTAGAAGGCAAGTTCCTGCAATTTCCATCATAATTACCATAATCTACTTACAGTCAGAATGATGAGTACAGCTAGGAGAAGCAGCTGGGCTACGTTTGCTTTATCCTGGCTGGAAATCTTTAAACAGATAAGTATTGGAAATAGTTCTACAATCACTCTTTTTGAGACAATATGCATGTGCTGGAGTTACTTGATGGATTGTGTATGGTAGGATCCATGTAGCAGGAAAGAAACAATTTAAAATATGTCTCTGACTGCATAACAGTGGTCATAAGCAGAACTCATTTTTCTGGTTTTGTTGTTTATGGAGGAGACCATACTGAGGATGAGTACATTTTCTTGGGAAATGACTTATATGGGTAGGCACATATTATGGATTTATTCAGTATTGAATTTTATGCCTCTGTAACTCAATTGAGTCCAGAGTTAGAGCAATACAGCAGTAAATCAAACTCTATTATTCTTAGTTACTCATATGGAGTCCCAAGCTAAATTCACTGTGATATAACCAGAAATATGTGTGTGGGAGGGTACTTCCAAGGGGTTCTCCAGTAAGAGGCACCAATCTTTCTGATTGCACTCACCTCTGCTCCATAGCACACTCTGCAATGAAAGCTTCAGTGAGTGCCATTTAGGACATCCTCATCTCCTCAGAGAAGAGAAGCTGCTGCAGAAAAAGTGGGATCATTCAGTGCTCTCTCTTGCCTGTACTGGCTTCACTCTTCATCAACATCATACAGCTTAGCTGATCTGGAGGAATTTTGTGTAACAAAGCTCAAGGACAAGACTGGGGAAGTGACAGGTGATTTTACTTCATAAAATCTCTAGGTAGGTTAATTTTACCCACTCAGGCTCATTCTCCCACAGCCTCCCCTCCCTCATGCTCTCATGTCCGTGCACTTACAGGCTCCCAAATGTGTGAGCCCAAGTGGTCTGGCCACTATCGGTTGTGTGCAACAGAGAGGACAAAAAGCTCTGTCATTTCAGTTCCCCTTGACTGGTGCTGACAAACCAGTTTTCTTTTACACTCTTTAAGAGTTACAGCTGTTACAGGGTGGCCCTTTGCTTCAGAATCACTTGTAAGTCAGACTCCACAAATCTTAGGCAGGGCTGCTGCTTGTTGTCTGCCTGACATTGTTTGAAATATGTTTTTGAAATATACACATCTTTATGGTTATTGTCTGTTTTCTCACTGGGCTGACACAGAAAGGAGAGGCATATGTGATGTACTGTAACCTCACTGCCCCCATCCTCTGGTCAGAAAGCAGGGTCTTCCCCTAACAAGGCATCTGCTGGGCTCTCGGCAGAGTGCAAGACTTCAGGGAGGGTATAAATACCACGTTCCTCAACTTGATTGATGGGGAACAGTTACTACCAACATAGATCAGTCTTTTAATGCTTAGTATTTTTTAACGTCTCTTCAAGTATAACTTCCTCCATAAAAACCCCAACAAACAAAATAACAACAACAACAAAATAACACAAAACCGCTACCACATTGAAGGGAAATCTTCCCAGTAATTCTCAATAGTGAATAGGTTTGGGTTCTTGATTGGTAGTGGACTTGATATTTTTTCAACTAATTTTTCACTAATGCTCCAAATGTATACAACCAGAAGCAAAAAGCATGTCAGATTTATTACTATTATTATTGTTATTATTATTATTATTATTATTATAGATAGATTTTAACAAGACTTGAGCTAAAATTTAATACTGAAAGCAAACTAAATCTGAAGTGCTACTTTTGCCTCTTTAATACATGTTCCAATAGTCACTTCCGCTGCCTGTATTTCTGTCCCTGAATTACTCCATTAATTTGGTGTTGTGTCATGTTAAGTACTAAAAAATCTAAAATTAAAGAAATCTGTTTATTAATTAAATGACAGTACGATTGTCACAACCTCTTATTTAAAAATTAAGAAAATATGCTAAATTGATTATCATTTACGTAAGGTTTTCACTGCACTCATGGTTTGCAGAATCATGATTGTTGGAAACCTCTGTGTGGATGTATTGAAGCAGCTAATCTGAAGTTAACCACATAGAAATTTATTGTTTAATTGAATAAAACATGCAAGATTTCAATCAGGATCTATCACTGGAGAAACATGAAATGTCCTAAACATTGTCGATCAGTGAACTGGCTAAATTAAAACAACCAGGTTTACTTACTACTTAAACTGTAGCCACGGTCTCACAGTCGTTGATATGAGATTTATCTGCTACAAATACACGTAGAAAGACAAATGTGATTTGGGTTATATAGAGGCAAAGAACCACATTTTTCTTAGTTAGAAACCATATACATACTATTTCAAACTGAATGTTGTCTTCTGTCCCATAGCTCTCATAAAGGCATAAAGCTGGCATTAACTGTTGGAGTCAAGCTAACAAGCTCCAAGTCTGTGAGAAACATCCTCAGCCACACAGGAAAGACAGTTTTGATCATTTGATGTCATAAATCTGATTCTGTCCCTGCATTTTAAAAGTATATGTAGGTATTATGTGTCCCAAGCCCAGCAACAAATTAAATGGATGATGAGACCTATCTTGTGCACTACCTATGACTTTGTGATGGATAGGGAGTGAGATAGGCTCACTAGTAAGATATGAAGAATATTGTCATATGAATGTTCCTATATCTGGGGGAGGAAATAAACATATGTTCCTTTAAGAAATGCAGAGAAATAAAAAAACACAGATACACTGCAAATGTTTGTCTGCTGCCATAACACAGTGGAACATCCAAAATAAGCATCACTCTGCTTTTGGCTGCATCCAGAGAAGAGGTCAAGAATGTTCTTGGGTATGTGCCTCAGCTAAGAGGCACTCTTGGCTCCTGAGCTTCTGCAGCTCTAAGAACAGAAAGGCTTGACTTTGCCCCAAGCTATGATATTCTTGAAAAACAATGTGGGTAAATTCCAGAAAAAAAGAGCCAAAGGAATACCTTCCAAGTATTCAGTGTGCTGCTCCCTCCACATGATTTATGATTTATTCTCCTTACAGCTCAAACTTCAAGCAGTTTGCTACTGTCTAAGTCCCTGACTTGGCTAGAAACTGGAAAACACTAGTTGTACCATCTGGGTCTGATACAAATAAAGCAGAAGGCAGCATTTTCAAAATGCCATAGTCCCAGCCTTCCAAGCACTCAATCACTTGTACCTTTTCCAGTCTTACTTTGCTGAATTAGATTTTCTTTTTGCCCATAAAACAACTTATTTTCCGCAGATTGATGATATTCCACCACTGAATGCTTTTCTCACATGCACGCAGCCTGGGGTATCCTGTGAACCTCAGGCAAAGCTGGATAATAAGCACAAGCCTGTGGGTCCCCCACAGATCTGGTGGAGAATTTCCTGGCTACTTCTCAGGTGCATGAAAAAGGCTAATTTGTTGAAAACAATGTTTCCCCAAAACTGTCACTGAACTACACACAGTTTGGCTGAAAATGTGTCACTGCTGCTGCCAGCACATTATTCAACAGGTGCTGACTGGCCTGGCTTTTCCTGATTCCAGGGCAGTCTCACCATGTGCCATGTCCTCATGTTGGAAATCACAAACTTTCATTGTTTTCATGCCAAAACATCATCTGCCACAGGGCTTGGAAGCCCTGATATTAGAAGAGCTGTGTAGCAAGGTGTCAGGGAGACCCACAAACCACAAAAGTGACTTCCCCTCCAATCTGGAGGAAGTAGCAGAGGATTGGACACCTTTGGGATTAAGCTGATGGGCTGCAAAGCTCCTCAATCATTTGTTGCTGTTATGGCTTCAGGACTCCCAGCAGCATGGATAAGGTGCGCTAAGTGGTCTTGAAACTCCACACAGCGAGCTCAAAGATATTATTTCATATTTAGAGATTTGAATATTACCATTAATTAAAAAAAAATCAAAATATACTTTTTTCAAAAAAATGTAGGGAATATTAAAAACTGTAGAATTTCCTCAAGAACACAATTTTCTGATTTCTGAATAACGCTGAACCAAATGAATGACAGCTCATCACTATTCATTCTACCAGCAACATGTAGAGGAGGGGTGGGAACACTGTCCCTCCCAGAGAACGGGGCTAAGCAAACAGATATCCTGGCCCTTCCATAGACTCCATCATAAAAACACATTAAAGGGAAAGAGAAGAAGAAAGAGAACAATCCTCATGGGTAAAAAAGTTTTTTACTTGAGTAGAAGGGTCAGTGTCTGAAACCTGAGTGAAGCTCATTGCCTTTCAGTAAGAAAACCCTAAGCATCTCCAAAGTCAAACTTACTTTTTTCTTTTTTAAACAAGTATGAATGCCATGGATGTCATGATGCAAAGTTCTGCTGTGCTCTAAATAAACTCTTGTGGCACAGCCTTGTTATTTTTTTTTCACTAAAGGTTGAATCTCTGGCAAGTGTTTTCTTTCACTCTTCCTAAGGCCGTATTTGCAGCAAGATGAGAATTAACTTGCAAGGTGGCAGCTGACAAACTTTGCAGATAGTGATCTTTAAATAGGTTTCTGATTAATTCACAGAGGATTGGAATGAAACACCTCCAAATATTTACCTTGAAAAGCTCCAGTTTCTTAAATCGGTTTCCCTAGAGTACAGCTACAGTAGCTGTCACCAAAAATAGTTCATTGCTGATGAGCCTCAGATGAGTACTTCAAGTCCATGAGACAGAAGGTGTATAAGCAATCACATTAATGCTATCTCTTCAAGCTAAATAGCATAAGACAATTTTAATTTGTATGCTAACAAGAGCTGAATTGCAGGGTTCACCTGTAGCAAAGATAAATAAGATGGTGATCATTGCTTTTGCTTTTCTTAAATTAGCATCTGCCGAGTACACCACAAGAAATTCTGGTCACCTGAACAAAAACATATTCCAAAGATAAATGTCATCATTAGTTCAAATTACTGTGACTTATGATACAGAAAGCAATATTTGGTAGCCTCTAGCAAAACAGTGGCCTTTTCACAGTCTCTGCAAGAAACAGAAATAGTGTTGATAGAATATGATATATTTTTGTAATGTCATAGGCTTTCAAATACTTGATAACAGATGGAATGTTTTTTGACATTAAAATATGCATTTTTTTACATGTGGCAGTGAATGAGAAAAGTGTTAGTTTAATAAATAGTGGTGAGTACCATGCAGTTTCAGTTTGCTTCTTTTCTGTCCAGTATTCTGGATCTTATTTTTTTACCCTGAAATTTCAGCTTTGCATAGAGAGGCTACATCTCCGGCCTCACTCCAGTTAGCAAATCATCAGAGAAATTACTGTTAAAGCTCTACTAGCTGCTACTGATTTCCATATAGCCTTTTTCCTTTCACACTTTTTGACTTGTTCTTAGTTTAATCTCAATACCATCCCCTTTGTATTCCTTGGCTGAGCCTTATGAATACCCTGAACCTCATTTCTCATTGATGCTGGTGCTGCAGCAACAGTCATTTCAGGCAATATTGGACTACAGAGTGTCGAGGGAGAAAAATCAGGTATTATATAAGAACATTTTCAATGTCATTTTCTTAATTTGCATAAACTCTTTTCTGGACGCATTAAAGGCAAGCATTAGTGTGAGTTAATTAAAATAATTCCATGAATTTGAAGCAATTGTGCTATTACATGATTTCATGTTGCATAATCAAAGCTTTTGTACTGAAATCACCCACTTGATTTTAGTGTGATGAGCCCCATGGCAAAACAGAAACTGAAATGCAACCTCCCACTTTCCTTCGCCTTCCAAAAGAAAATTAAAGAGAATTAGAAGTCTCTAACCAATAATTCTGATCTAGAAAGCAGAGAGAGACTGTATCTCAATTTACAATTCAGTCCTTTTTATTGCACAATGGTTCATCTGACAGTTAATTTGTAAACTGATATTGGGTGTTGTGCATTGCAGAATTTGGGTGCAGCAGAGAGAGAAAACCTACCATGACAAACCTTACATTCATGTAATCTTGCAGTGATACAGAGGAAACAGAAGCATTCAGAAAAACAACAATAACAACAAACACCACCACAAGGCTAATCTGGTATTTCAGCATTTCATAAAGTTTATATAGGTGCAAGACAGGAGAGAATCAAGATGGTAAGCACCAAGTGTTCTAGCTAGAACTGTAACATTTGTCCTAAAATTGTTAGTTCATGAACTGTACTTGTTGGAATGAATTCCAATTTACCCTAAATTTCCACATATGTATCCCTAACCCACCCTTCAGCTCTTTCAAACACATATAGACACTGTAAATGCCTAACCTGGGTAGGTTGTTCTAGGAATCTGAATCCACGTGAATACTAACAGAGGCAGGAAAGATTCAGTCTGTCTCTGGAAGGATTATAAGCACTGCTCAAGATGCCCGATAAAGAAGTATATTCAAATTTTTCTATGGCAGACTCGCAATATGTGAGCAGATACTAAGCAGATACTAGGCTAATGAAGAGTCATGGAGTAAAATAAAATGTATACATTGAGAACTCGCTTTAATCAGATATTAGAAGTTATGGTTTCATTTATTTTCCCTTTCTGCAGCAGTGAGACAGAAAGTGCAGGCAATTATTACCATACCCTCTTCTAACTGTCTCATATAGCCACAGCTGAGCCCTCACATTAAGCCCTTTTGAAAAAACACACAAACAAACAAACAAACAAAAACTAATTAAGGAAAGAAAGTCTTCACAAGGAAAAAAAAGTTGCTTCTGTGTAAAGATAGCTCTAGTAACCACAAAATGCCATTCCATTGGAGAAAGTTATATACAATAACGAAACGAAATATGAACTGATGAATGTTATCTCTTCCCAAGCAGATCAGACGGGTGAATCCATTGTGGGTTTTAACTCTTAGTTTAAATAAGGTTATTAGCAATAAAAATGGTATGAAACTGCTGGATAATCTCAGCTAAGTGACATTATATGATGGAAGAATAAAGAAAATAAAAACATTAACTGAGATTTAAAGAAGTTGTTGCAGATCTACTTTACTCCACAGCTGGATATTATAAGGTTCAAATTCTAAAATTTGGAGACACTCAAGAGCATAAAAAGAGACACATTTTTTCAGCATACCAGTTGCATACCAGTTATGGTATAAATCGAATCTCAGAAATATTCAGTCAACAGCTAGAACTTTCACTTATAGTGAAATCTGTTAACTAATGAGGACTCTGGAGGTTGTGTGACTTCTCTCAGGTAACACTGAGTCAGTCTTACCTCATCATTGTGTATTAATATATATGATTTTATATTAATACATATTAATATACATATAATTGCTAGACATATATCAATATATTAACAGATGTATATAATATGAAGAGGCAGTATATAAATAAGTGAATACATATTCATGTATATGTATATAGCCATTGATAGGGTAAAATCTGCAGGTATAAACCCATTTAAATTTATTTCAGAGCCTATCTAAATCTATTATCCCCGTATCTACCATGTTATCTCTTTGATAAAAGCTATACTCAAAAGCAAATGGGAGAGAGTAATTTTTGCCCTTTCATCAAGTAATCCTCACAGAATTAAGCTTCTGGAGATGTAAGGATAGCACCACTACTATGGTGTCTTGTAAATCAGCTGTATGTGCACTGCAATTTATCACTGTCATTCGATGCATGACAATCTCTTCTTTCACAGTGAGAAATCTGAACATCAAATCTGGGATCCAGCTGCAGTGTGTGTTTACCAGAGATCATTCACCTCTAATCAGTCTCCTATCTGTCTTTAAAGAGACAGCTGAATATCTATACAAGTGAAAGATGGAAAATTGCACCCAGTTGGCTTTTGGCCAGGCACAATATAGAATTTTGTGTAAGGAATTATTACTTACACTAGAGAAGATGAGGAAAAAGAACTGGATCAAAATAAGATGAAAAGAGGTAGTGATGATGGGCACCTCTCAGGCTGATTGAAACATTTAGCTGAGTTTCTAAAAAAAAATGTTGTGTGCATCAGGACTCTCTGGACAGCACTCTGTGTCACACTGGCAGAGCCAAAATCAGAGTCATTTTCACCCTGATTTCAGAGACATGGAATATTTGACAGGAAGAACTGTTAAAGTTCAATGTTTAGGTTAGTATTAGGTACATGTTTGTACAGATCTGCAAAACTTTAGCTGAAGTTTCCTCCATCCTGCTGGAAATCACAGAAGATTGAGACCTGAATGTGAAATAACACTGAACCACCCCTATTGTGAGGCAAATTCAATCCTACTGTACATCCAGTTTGGTATTTCTACCAGAGACAAACAGCTGTTATTAATGTCATGTAAAAAATTAGATTCAGAAAACTGTGTGTTTCTTATTGCCGATTGTCAAAACAAACAAACAAACAAGAACAGCAAAAGAGTTTGACTTGTTTTGTTTCACAGAAAAAAGACCAGAATAAAATATGAGGGTTGCTTATAAATACACTAAGAAGATATAAAATAGGAGAAAAGAGCTATATAATTTAGAGGTCAGTGATGGTTTAAAAAAATATTAAAATAAAGATTATAAATCCTCAGTGTCTGTCTTTAAAATAGTTTCTAATCATCTGAGCAGTGAGTTCAAGACTTACAACTTTCCAGCTGGAGCACTTGGAACAAACAGATTCACAATAATTTTAGGAATTACGTTGTCTAAGGTATCCAGCCATTTGCATGATAAGCAAATAATAAAATTAAAAAAGAGGACTACACAGGGCTACTCTGTAGCAAAAATGAGATTAATGGCCATCTACATACAGCCACTTTGATTTTATTCAGTGTTAATCTGTCCAGCCTGTTGGATGAAGGAGTTATGCACAAGTGATCATCTTAACCAAGTGCCAGAAACACAAAAGGATCAGTCCTGGCCCCCACCCACCTCCTTTTTCGGGCTCAAAAGCTGAGGCTGCTCAGGTTTGAAATTAAATATTTCCTTTCTTAGAATGCATCACTGAAACTACATTGCAAACTCTGCCTATCCTTTCTTGCAGTTAATGCTCCGTCTCTTAGACAGTACTGGGTCATACACTGTATTTCATAGGACTGATTTCAGTATTTCCAATATCCTGAATATAAGATCCTGGCATCTGTCTGGAAGTGGAGCATCCCAATTTCCTCACATTCCAACACGAGGTGGTTCCATGGAAACAGTGTACAGAAATTTAAAGTCAGTTAGGGGAAAGGAGATCAGTGATCTGAATGTGAGTATCTAAAAGCTGCTTAGAGTATTCTGATGTGAATATTCTAGACATTAGACGAGTAGGATGAGACACAAAATGGATGTCAGTTTTGGACCATGACCAGAAAAAAATAGAGAAAAAAAAAACTATTCTGAGTGTGAATCTTGAACGAAAAGACATCAGAGCAGTAGAGCTGCTAAAATCAAACAGACAAAATCTACCAAAGCATTCAGAAACAATCACAAGTATCCAATGACAGGTAAATTTGGTCAACAAGACAATACTGGAAGAAGCGTTACTGACAAAATAAGTATAGAGACAGAAGCTTATTGTTTGTAATGAGTAAATCATGATAGAAATAATAACCATCAGAATAAAGGCTGTTTTAAAGGAAACAGTCAGTGAAAAAAAATGTGCACCCAGAAGATGCCAAGGTTACCCGATCTGAAGTTTGCAAGCTGACAGCTGATAGGGTAAAAACAAGAATAGAAACAAACAATATCTTGGTTTTCATTGACTTTTTGAAGCCAATTGATTCAAGTAGTCCTATGGAAAACTGAAGAATTATATGGAGTTCGGGACAAGTTTGTTGCAAAAGTAAATACACTACAAATTCCCTGCAGTGTTTTAAGAATTAATGGAAAAACAAGTACATGGCTCAAATCAAAGACAAACTGTCACCTTTCATCCTGTTCTTAAAGCAGATATGATGAATGTTGTGTGCGATGAAGACCATGACACTGATGATCTCCATGTAAGTGGCTTAGTCTAGACAGATGACAGTACATGACCAGCATGAATTCATATGGATTCCTTTGCTATCTTGATATTTGCAGTTGATTTAGACTTAATGTCAATGTCAGGAGGATGAAACATAGCATTTCAGAAATGAAGGTGAAAGGATATTTGTGACAGTGTATGCTCTATGCCTGAAATCATTTGGCTTTCCTATAAGATTCATAGAGTCATGGAAAGATTTTGGTCACAAGGGACCTTCAAAGATCATCTAGTCCAACTTTCACTTGACCAAGTTACGCAAAGTCCCATCCAACCTGATCTTGAACACTTCATGATGAGGCACACAGACGTTTAGCCTGGTCTTGCGGAAGACTAAAAACTATTTTCATCACAAACTATTGCGAATAAAGTAGAAAATATTTTTTATTACCTGTAATGACGTGTTACAATTTTCTAAGAGTTTTTGAGTTAAACCCAAATAAACAAGAGCAAAGCATGAAGCAAGAAGAAACAAACCTCATTGATTTCAATGATCACCGTGACTCTCATACAACCACAGATTTCCCCCTTGGCAAGGGAAGTCTTCTCCCACAAGACATATAATGTGTTAGCCCTGAGGGCTGCTCTAAGATCTCTTTACATCTTTACCATTACAGCTGTCTTAGAGAAAGAGACTGGTTGTTATATGGGGAGCAGATCAGCTGCCTTACTCAGCTGCAGCATCTCTCCTGATGTTGCAGGTCTTTCCAATCTGCAGAGCAGTGAAGTGGTTGTGCACAGGCACCTTGCACTCTGCAAGGGAGACTTTGGCTGTGAGTCCAGTGCAGATTGCACTTGGAACCAGCTATCTAATTATTTCTCAGCCTCCCTGATATTGCACTGCCTTCTCACCAAGGATGTCCTTCACCTGAGCACACTTTTTGCAGACAGGTTTGCCATCTTTGCCTGCTACAGGAGAAAGGGGCACTTCCAGCAAACTGGAGTCTGCACTGCAGTGTCTTCCTTCAGCAGCTCCATCTGCATGGAAGTATTGACCACTGCTGGGGCAGACGGTACAGACCCCTCAGCCAGAGCTGCAGCCTTTGCTCTCAGACAAGCACCCACCATTCTGCCTTTGGGGTTAGGTAGGTTGAATTCCCTTGACCTGTGCAGCTGGCCACAGAACAGTGCCCAGCTCCTGGGTTACATGTACTTGGACGGTGGAATGTCCCTCCTTTGAAGAGGTGGCCTGCCTTCACATCCTCCTGCATAAATGGCGATGAGAACTGCTATGCCACACCCTGGCTGATACACCACACCGTTTGCACATCCTGTTTGCAGCACTCCCCAGGAAAGCCTCTTGTGGGAGGGGGGCATGGCCACCCTTGCTTCTGGCCTCACCTACACCCTATCAGCCCCTCTGTGAGAGGTGTGGGATCCTGGTAGGTCCCTGCACTCCCCTGGGGTTTCCCTGATTCAGGAAACCTCCCTGTACAACACGATCCCCCCTTCTGATGTGGAATGCACCTGCACAAGAGCTGTTCAACTTGGTGAGATCACCTTGGGAAACTAATTTTAGTTCTGGCATGGACCACAGGCGGTGTCGAGGTGCACATGTGCTCCCTGAATGCTGTCTCCTACTGCCACAGCTGGAGGCATACACAGCACTGGACTAGGCAGATCACTAGTCTGATTCAGTAAGGTATTATGTTCTTATAACTGTTTAAATTTTCATTACTGACTGCAACATGAAGTTTGAAAAGGTGCTAATGAAATCTGCCAGTAAAACAAAGACGCCTACCAATGCAGAGTAAGAATGGACTAACAAACAAGAAAGATCTGGGTAATCTGAAGGATGGGAGCAACAGAAGCATCATCAAACCTATTAACACAAGAATAAAAACTCATTAATATTTTGCTAAGGATTTTTGCTCAAAGCAATAGCTTGATATTGGGAAATGACAAAGTAAAGTCTCAAAAGGATGTGGCCATGAAAATACAGGTGTTATTATAGCAGAAGCATTTTCAATTGAAGTAGGAACATATTAATATCATCTTTGCTGTACTTCTCAGGAATATTTTTTGACATTTCAGACACCACCTGCAAGAAAAATTCACTCGGGTTGTACTGGTTTCAAGGAAGTGCTATTAGAATGTTTAGAGGAACAGCATGCTGATCTTAGGAGGCCAAATTTATCTCTAAACTGCAGTCACAGAAGATGGTAGAGTGCTGTGTAGGAATACAAGCTTTAACCTAGCAAGCTCAGATACTGTCAACAGTGCAATTGTAACAATAAATAGTTCAGTGCAGGCTAAATTACTGTCAAGATTGCAAAGCACACTCAAGCTATTTAATTAAAAGCTGCTCAGATATCTCTGCTCTTCACCCTGGTCACAGCAGCAGTAACAAGAAGGACAGATGTCAAGTTTTCTGTAAGGGTATCATTTATAGTGACAATCTAAAGCAGCCTTAGCTTAGTATAAAAAATAAATAAAAATAAAAATAAATAACAATAAATAAAACTGTAATGAGATAAGATTGCTTTCAGGAAATATAAGGCAAGCATCAGGAGGAGTGCTTGCCATTAGTAGCTATTTAATCTAAAAGACTATCCCAAAAAAACAAATGGATGTTAACCATCCATGAATATATTTACCCTGGAAATTAGAAAAGGCTTCTCATTAAGCAAACTGTTAGATGTTAGAAGAAACTTTGATTCAGAACTGTGGGTCTAAAACCTGTTTTTAATATAGAGCTTGATTAGATTAAGAGTAGGATTTAATGTTGAGATTTCTTCCAATGACCATCATAGAAGAAAACTTCAGATACTGCTATGATTGAAGACATGTATAGATTGTATTACTGTGTAGTACTGACTATGTCATTCTTTAAATGATAAACCATTTCTCACTTTTACATCAAGGGTGAGATGGACCCAATGCCTCATCTCTTCTTTCATGAGCTCAGACTGATGAATCCTCGTGATCAAGATTTTGGGTGCCTGTACAATAATCTATTTTCTCTTTAGAACTTTGTAACTTACATGATACAAGTGAAAATATCCAACAATTGTAACTTCATTTCTCATACAAATTCAAAAGACTAAAGAGCACAAGTTTGTATGAATTCCCTTCCAGTCTGTGCATAAACATTTTGTTTACAAAATATTCTGCTGTTCTAAAGAGAAGAAAACAGAATAATTCTTTCTTATTTATTGCAAATTCTGATATCTCATTTGGATCCCAGCTCAGCACCTCTCTAAATACCATTGACTTTATTGTAGTGTAAGTATCATTGATCAAGAAACAGAAAATTGTCAAGTCTCTCTTAATGTAGGAAAGCAGCTGCAAAACATAGCAGTACAGAGACCTTATGTGCAAACTGCACTTTTTTTTTTTTATATATGTAACAATGTTCATACTTCCAGAGGAAAAATAAATTTCTTGTTCCTTACTACAATTGAACTGTAGAGAAAAATTCTAGAAAAAAGAAATGTTTATTTTTTCATGCAAAGACTCACCATCTGTCATCTAATCTAGTTCTAATCTAATCTAGTTCTTTTCTGCTACAGTGTCCACAAGATGAAGGACTTCAAGCACTTTAAAATGAGCAAGTGACCGCTGCTCTCAACAGTGGAATAGTGGAGGGCACCATGCAATTCTTTGAGTGTATCACACAGAAGAGATTGATACAAGCAAAAAGCAAATCTACTAAAACTGAAATAAATTTCAAAGTGCCATCTTTAAGGTAAAGCAATCATATATGTATATGCATGAGTATAGAGGTAACATTTCCCTCTTGCATATTTTTAGTGACTCAATCACTGCCTAGCAGAAGATCAGTGTAACTTTCCCCCAAAAAAAACAACAAACCAAACTCACTGATTAAATAAAAAAGGAAACTTGTGTTTTTCAGGGGAAAGAAATATGGTAGAGTGCAGCACAAGGTTTCTGCTTTTAAACTAATAGAGCCACAATGACTGTGACCTCTTTCTGAGAGGAAACTAGATTTTCTTTGAAAAATCTGCCATCTGTACTATTTTGGATTTCTTTATATGGATTATCTTTGTGAGATAAAGTCATCTGCATCATAACAGAGGATCACGTTCTCATTTACAAGTAAGCTCCTTTACACTGTTTAAAGAACCTCCCCCATTTGCTTTAAGATCTTTCTGTGTTGCCATAGATGTGTAAACTAATCTCGCTAAAACTGGGTGAGCACCATGCTCGGTGTACACATAGGGAACTGAGCCATATGGGGAAAATCCAGATATGTGGATTGAAGGAAAAATAAATAGGAAAGAATAAGAGAGTTAAGCCCAAAGATGTGAACTATGTGACTGATGAATGAAGAACCTCAGGATTACTGGATTTTTTTGTTGTTTTATTTTATTTTATTAGAAAAGAAATACACAGAGCTGTAATACTTGTTTGTTCTTCTGGTCTCTGTAGAATGTGAAAAAAAAAAAAAAATTGTGGATTGCTGGATTTTCTAGCTTCTAAAAACAAACTGGAAGAAAAAGTAATTAATTGGGCCAGGTGAGAAGAATAATAGACTGGGTGAGTGGCCTTTGGGACTCATTAGTCTCTACTTCTGTATCAAACATCTAGGGAACAGGAAAGTATCTTTGGATAACATTTCACAAACTAATCTGGTTGTTGAGTTGTGCATTTCATCCAGCTGAGTAAATATTATTTGCAGCCAACCAAGTAAGCTGTTATATTAGCTATAGTGAAACTGCTGATTTTGAGCACTTAGAGTGGAGAAGGTCAATAGCAACCAGAAGAATTAATAGGGAAGTGGCTTTTATAAAGTTGCACAAAGTTTAGCCTCCCCTTATTTGTCAATAATACTTGGGTGGAAGACTGAATCTGCAAAGCCAAGGTAATTCTTGCCTTGGGTTGCTGTGACAACCTTGGCTTCTGTGCACAACCTGAAATTGCATGTAAGAACACAATACAACTGCAATTTGCAGATAGACTTAAGGGTACAGGGAAGAAAAGGGAGAATTAAAGGAGAGGGTGATTTTTATGGGCTTTATTCTCTTTGCTAAGAGAATCTAGCAGATTTTTGAACAGCATAATAGAGAACTTAACTTTGGGTTGGTTTGGTATATTGATTTTCTTGGTATTACAGCCTCAAGGTCTTCATTATCCTGGACAGTTAGGTCTACAGCTAACCATTAGTATATTGAACCAGTAAACTCCACAGTTTGTCCTAAAGTCCCAGATTAGCTTAACTGCAGCACAACTTGTCTACATTTAATGAAAAATAATAGTTTTTGCTTCATGAGGAAATAAAAGCTTATCAGCTTATCAAGGAACAGGAGTGGGGAAGGAAGGAAGGAAGGAAGGAAGGAAGGAAGGAAGGAAGGAAGGAAGGAAGGAAGGAAGGAAGGAAGGAAGGAAGGAAGGGAGGGAGGGAGGGAGGGAGGGTCCAAATTTAACTGTGATATTTGTGCAGATCAAGATGATGATAAATATTCCCAAGGCATCCCTATTCCACAGTTTAGACCTAGTCAGTTTTGACTTGAGAAGGGAAATTACAAGAAATCATAGGATTAAAATTACTCCCCTGTAGTCACATAGCTTCCACATAAAATTCAAGAAAATACAGGATGTATCTGTTCACCATTACAATTACTATTTCAATTCCAAAGCCACACAAATCAGAAGAAAGGACACATCTAATATCTTTTCAGTTGCTGTTTTTATTGATGGATTAATAGACCTAAACATCTTAGAATCCTCCAGTATGTCAGACAAAATCATAATAGATAAACTTCTTAGTAGTAATATTAACAATTCTGGAAGAAATTATATAAAGAGAAGCAATGGAGTCAAACTGTGTATCATGAAGAAGAAAAAGCAGGCAAAGATTTTCTTCATAAATATTCATAAAATAGATGTCTTCATAAATCACCTTTCAGAACAACTTTGATATTTCAGAAGTCTATTCTTCAGAGAAACTAAACATGCAACTTCACTTTGAGAGGATGAGGGCCTCAGAAATTGATACTTTGAATGTATTTGCCTTTTGTTGTTGTTTTTCATTGACACTGTTTGTTTCCATTAAAGCTGGATCAAAATCAGGAGGACAAATATTGTAAGAATCCTCTCAAAGGTCCTAAATGGATCTGTTTCCCATATTTTCATGGGTCTGCCTTCCATCTCACAGCCCCTTCATGCACAGCACACACACAAATGCACTTCTGACTAAAAGGGCTAAACAGTGAGACCAGCATCAAAAGAGCTTTATTTAAATGAACATTGCTGAAGAAAAATTAATATTGTGCATTTGTAACAGAAACCAAAGCCTAAAATTACACTCCCCTGACTGGGGAACAAAAAACCTACCATTCATCTTGTGTCTAATAACAGTCAGTTAATCCCCAACCAGATTCCTTATCCTTCTTCATATTGGCTTATTTTCTTTCACATGGATTCAATGAATATAAAGACAGAATCATAAAAATGCACAAGGTCAGATACACTCACATGTGCAGTTGCACAATAATGTGGGATTTGTGATGTGCTCCTGGATAAGTAAGGTATATTAAAAGGACTAAATGAATTAGCAGGATTAGCTTTGTTTATAAGAAACACTGTCACATATTTAATACAAAAAGTGCACAGATAGTACTAGATTCATTTTGCAAGCCTATGAACTCCAGAAATCTGTACTGAATCCTTTCAGTTTCCTCATGGCAATTTCCCATAATAATAGGGACTACAGATTTGCAGAAGCATTGTCATGATAATAAGCTCTATTTCAATGAGCAGCAGTTTTGCTCAGGTAAAAAAAAAAAAAAGAATAATAATAAAATTATAAAATTATAAATTATAAAATATATAAATTATAAAATAATAAAAGAATAATAAAAAGAATTTTTAAAAAAGTATTCTCAAATTTTAAAAAGACACTCTAAAGAAAATACTTCCAATTTCCAATGTCATAGACAGCTGAAGGCAAAAATTTTTAAGGGGATTATTAAAAGCATTTTATAAGCAGTTTTGTATTAAATACATTTTAATAAAAGTAAAATGTATTATTTCTTTATAAAAGCTAAATATGAAAGTTCAGAATTTTTGTGGAAGATGTAAAAAGTCTATCCTGAGAGGACAATTAAAGTTACTCAGTTTCATATGATCCTGAGATGTTCCATCAGACAGTTGCTAATGATCTCACCAGGGACAGTGTGTAATTCTCTTTGTCCAATATTTTTAGAAGACTAGGTATTAAACACTCTATTCTTCTATTTTTCTTCAAAGCTTCAGTGCTGGCTGCAGATATGTGAGACAGGAATCAGAAAGGAAGGAGATGGGAGAAAAGCTAGTCCTGTTTCTGGCTCATAGTGATACGAATAATGTCCAGGGGCTGGTGCTCTGACAGTGCTGGAAGCAAAGAAAGTTTCCTCCATCTTCTCCACTGTGGAAATAATGCTTTTATCTCAATAATTTGCAGATGAACTGTTAATATTGAGGGATTATTACCTTATAGGAGAAACCTGTCTTCAAAGAGCAGGTGTACACAAGTCCCTGGTTCAGCAAGTTGCCTAGTCATGCTCTAGGCTTAAATGAATGGGTGACCTAATCATTGACTGCTATCAGTCAGTGGCAGCAGTAAACAGCAGCTCATACAGTAGCTGACCAAGGGCTGTCTTTTCATTCCATTTTCAGGGTAAGCGAGACAAAACATGAGAAAATCTGAAGTCTGCATTCAGATAATGGGGCTGCTGTGTGGGTTAACTTTATACTGATAGTGATAAAACAAGCACTGAGGACGTCATCTAAGTTATCCTGTGTATTAGAAAGGTACTTGCTGTTAAATGTTTCTGGTAGACACATTCAGATGCTGTTCTTCTCAAATTACTGTTTGCAATCTAACAACTGAAGCCTAACCAACTATCTTGCTGAAAGAGAACTTCCCTTTGTTTAGCTTTTTCTGGAGTTATAAATTATTTCACATGAAACACAAAAAGCTGCCTCCATCCTTTTGTAACAGTACATACAGGTAAAGTTTTATGAGCACCAGCAAACTCCATCCAAAGACACACGGACCTCTCACCTGCTGGATGGCAAAGTTGGAGTATGCTGAGCTTCCCAGGGGGCTGAAATGTGACTAAGGCTTTTCTTGGGAGAAAATACTTGCTGGGTGAAAGAGGAAAACATGTAACTTAAGGTTATAGGATTTATTATTCTTTATTACCATTTGATTTTTTTCTACATATTTTTCCTTTATTTCCTTCCTGATGCTACTCTCCTAGTGTGTTTATTTGTAAAGCCCAGTAAGTAAATAGGTAATATGTAAAATAATTCAATTAGCAATAAATTACAGCTGCTGTGTTAAGAATAGTCACTACAGATTCCAAAGGTGGCTTCAGAACAGAAAGCCTGTAGCAATATTATATCAGCCATGCAGACAGCCCCTATTGTTTCACATGAAATGATGCTTCCTAGTTCCTCCATCAGCTGGTTACCAAGGCTTTTTAATTGTTTCTGCTACTTGATACAAGGGAGTACAATGTTTGAATGAGATGAAAAACAGATTAAAAAATTAGATCCTCTAAGGGTTTTATCTTTAAAAAAAGAGTTCCTATCTAAACTATGCAAACATGTAAGATACAGAAAAATGTATTTCTTATCTTTTTTTTTTTTTTTTTTCCTTATTGCAAGAACTGCAACCATTATAAATAATGAAAAATTTTAAGCCAATGAGTGTTCCCACTGACCACACTCGGGCTATTCTGATGCAACCAGACACAAGTACATGACAGGCTTGCAGAGCTGGGGGCTGAGCATGTAATCAGGTTAGAGAAATGGAAGACTGCTGAAGCCTGATTAAGAACTTTTCAATAAAATGTTAAGTCAAAAAATGCTTATGCATCAAATGTGAAATTTATTCTGTTAATGCAAAAAGATGTCTCAACCTCAGGCAAAGGAAGACTTCCATGTGGAGAGAAGAATACCACTAAAGAGAGGTTCACTCCTGAACAATCAGTCCACTTACCTAAGCCACAAGTGACTGATGTTTAGGTATCTTTTTTCTGCTTGACTTAAACTAAGAGGTGTTAGCTGGTTCCCTAGATAAGGGCCTACTCTCTCTAGTTGAACTAGATTTCATATACTCACAAACCTACCTACACTTATTCCTGTCCACCACAGACACCATAATGGATTCTGGGCTACATGTGATTACTAGTGATTGTTTATATCAGTGTGTCCAGGATAAAGTATCATAGGTCGAGGTCACTTTTTTTAGCCAGGAAAGGCAAGGGCACAGTGCAAATTATAGCTTAATCATTTGATATACCTTACTCGTCTTATTTCTGAAATAAATGCCATTTTGACTATGTGGCCAGCGGGTGGCCCTTCTTTCCTCCTTTGCTCATAATGTACTTTTATATGCTATAATTTCCTGAGATTTACACATACTCTCTGAGAAAATAATTAATTTCAACTAGCACAGTTGCTTCTGTCATCTCTACTAGGGAACGTTTATGGCAGGATGCAGTCTTGCATCACATCTTCTTCAGCAATAAAGCCAATTGAAGTGATCCTGCCTATGTTTTCTGGAGTGTGCCAACTCTTTCCTGAACTCTGCTCTATTTTTGAGGCCATGCTGTAGAACAGACCTGTGAAGCCTTAAAACAAATCCTTGCCCAAGAAAGGATCTCCCACACTGAGACTATGAGGCTATCATACTGCTCAGACTTCATTTTTATTTATATATATTATCCCAATAAGGACCTACTAATTTGAGCATTGGCCATTGCCTGAATCTTGATTTTTTTTTTTTTTTTTTTTTTTTTTTTAACAGAATGACGACTTAGTCCCACAGGTGTCAGAAAGGAACCAAAGCAATCCTGTTACAGAAAGACTAAATGCTACGTTGCTGCTATGTTAGCTAGTCTATTAAATGTAAAACTTGGTGTTACCTGTGACAGTTCCTGCTGGTCCTATACTTTATTGTGGACAGAATTACAGGAGTTTGTGACCTCATTATTAGTTGCGAAGTCACAACACCTTGTACTTTGATTAATTTTTAGATTTTTACTATACTAGTTTGGAACTTGTTAATTTTTAAAATCAGACAAGTGTGGAAATACACCAGTAGTTAGTGTACTTCACATGAAAGCAGCAGTTACGTTTTCTTACCTTGAGTAATATTTTTTTCCTTTTTGCCTAATACATGAACACAAGAAGTTACATTAGTAATTTTCTAGTATATTCAATATGAAAAAAAAAAAAAACCACAAACAAACAGGTAAACAAATTTGGGTGTTCAACTTCATAGAAATAGAAGACTTCAGCAAGTTTAAAATTTTCAACTGTAACATTATAAATGCAGTTATCCTTTCAAAGGAAACACATAAATATGCCTTGTTTCAAGTCAGCATGCAATTTTCTTATTGTGTTAGTCCACTGTTAATATTTTCTGACAGCAACAGTCACAATTACAACTTGCTTTGAACATTTAGTAGAATATACTGAAAAAGATAAATTGTTTGGTGTTGATTGGACAAAAAGCTTGTTCCATTCTCTCATAATTAATTTACAACACTATAAGTCACAGAATTTAGTAATTTTTAGAGACATATGCCTTACTTAGCAGAACAGGGAAAATGATACATTTAATCAGGTTTCCATTCTTAGGAAGTAAATAAAGACACCCTATTAATGAAAGTTTTAGGTTCCACCGAATACATTCTTAAATATCACCTTTTCGGTTTTACATTCACTTTTTTTTTAAGATATGGAAGACAGATTAAATAACCATTTTGCTTTGCTCAATGTTAGTAAGACAGGACCAGAAAAGTGACAAATTTTAAATACCATATGTAAAACTATGAATGAACAAGAGGGTCCAGAGAAGTGCCAAAATAGAAATCAAAGTCTAGAAAAGTAGGAAATAATAAGAGAGCTGCAGTTATTTATTACAGAAATAAAAATCTGACTGGCTACAAATGCATAAATACTTCCAAAAAACTTAAAATACATGAAAGGCTATTCCAAAGAAGAATAGAGGAATTTGTTCTCCATATTCATCTTGCATAGAAGAGGTAATGGTCTGAAATTTCAATAGAGCACACTTGTATAAACATCAGAGAAAACATAGGGACAGCTGGGAGATGAAGCAAATCAATGAAGGTGGTCATTTAACTTCCTAGAGGAGTCTTCAGGATGCAACAAACATCTGACAATAATGATGTTGAAGTCAACAAGCCTGCTTTGAGAAAAAGACTGATGGGCTATACCATATTTGAAGATCTTTCCAAATTCTAATATTTTCGTTTCTTCAGGTTTTCTACACAGTAAAATCTAGTCAACTTGGATGTACAATAATAGTTAAGGCATGGTGTACGGACTTCAGGAAAGCTTTACTTACCAAAGCTTTTGGCTTTACAACACATTCTGTATGACTTATCTAGTCCTTTTTTTCCAGCTGCCATCACATCTTGCTTCTGTGTCTTCATTTTTCATCACAGTTACTGATTTAGAGCCGTACAGGTTACAATTACCTCTCACTTTCTGTGAAGCCCAACCTGAACTCTATTACTCTTATCAATTTTTTCTTTCATTATTATTATTTTTTTAGTCTTGCACTGTCACAGTTTCAGAGCTACAAGTTGCAGCATTTGAGTATGAATATACCTGCTAGTATTTCCATCCTTAGAAAAATATCTGGTACAGCTTTCCATGATAATTCTCAAGAAATCACCTATCACAGACAGTAACTGTCATAAAGTCAGTATTTCTTGCCCATTCACCTTACCCATCTCCTTACACTTCCTAAAGCAGAAAAACCCTACAACCAACAACAGAATTACATTGAGAAAAAATTATTTTTATCCTCAGAGTCTCAGCTATGCTTGCTTTAAAAACTTTGCCCTCTTCTTGTTGCCATTAGGAACATCCTTTCAGCTCACCCTGCCCTATTCCATGGCTTCTGAGTTCCCCACTAAGCAGGGGTGACAGCACCCAGCTGTTAACTAGATTAAAGATAGCTTAATATGTGGTAGGCATGCATTTAATATATTTTTTAGACTAAATTATATCAAAACAATCTCCTTTTGGAACAGCCTCATCTCTTTGCTCTTGTATTAGCTTTCCAGTCTTTCTGTTGAAGCTGTGGGCTGGCAGAACAGGGAATACAGGTTTCATGATGTCAGGGGAGAGCTAAATGAACAGAATCAATTTTTTGCTTCCTCCCAAATTAACCCAAACAAAAATTATCTTCAAGACCTTGAATGAAAATACAGTAGGTACAAGTCTAAGATGAAATTCAAACTAAAAAATGTAGTCTCTTTTTTTACTCAGGATAATATATATATTTTGCAATCAACAAACTACAGAATCATAAAATGTCCTGACTTGGCAATATCAGCAGCCAAGACTAAACCCAAGGATATACTTCTCCCATCTGGCTCTTCTAATTATTGAAGTCTTCTATGTTGCTCTTCAAGAATCACAATTTTTTCTGTATAGGAGCACAAATTCAACATTCAGGGAGTGGGAAAGGGAAACAAGATGAGAGGAGGAAAAGTGTACTCAGGTCAAATGAGACTAAATCTGGTAATGAGATAATTCTCTGGTAGGTATAGACTAAGGCTAGCAGGTCACTGTCTTCAGTTTCCTGGGTGAGTGCTGTAAGCAGAAGAAAGGCAATATAAGAGATAGGAAATGGACTATCTATCTCCACCATTTCTTAAAATTAAAAATTAACTTAAATTCACTTCTCCCAGCTGTAGCATCTCTTTGAAGGACAAAGATCTTTCATGGCAAAACTGGTTAAAGAGTGTGCTGGTTTGACTGAAAATGAGTTGATTTTCTTCATGCAGTTAGAAACCATTCTTTTTCATAGCTAGCATGGTCATTATTCGGACTTAGTTTGAGAACAAGAGATAACACAGAGTAATGTTTTTAGTTGCTCTGGCCTGAGATCCAAGGACATTCTGAGTGTTCTGCCCACAGGTGTGAGGCATCGAGGAAGCGGGGCATAGACAGGGCAGACTTTGACTGACATCCTGATCAATAAGAGTATTCCATCCTGTTACCATCATGCTTCATATTTAAGGAGGGTCAGGATCTTCTGCACCCTCTCGCTTCTTCGCTCTTTTTGTTGCAGCTGGGGGAGTTCTGTTTGGGATGTTTAGTTAGGTGTTTTGCCGTTTTGCAGAGTGCTCTGGGCCTTACTGCATTCTTTCCTTTTTTCTCTCTTTGGGATCAGTTGTTTGGGACTAGGGGCTGCTTCCTGGGACTGGTTGCTTGGTGTGGACAGAGTTCATGAGGAATTGCATTGAGTGTCTTTTATTTTACATTCTATTTCTATTTTCTATATATATTTACTAGTAGTGCATTAGCATTTTGTTAGTTTATTAAACTGTGTTTTTTTCAGTCCAAGTTTCTCCCTTCCCTTTTGATTCTATCCCCTATTTGGGGCGTTGAGGAAGGGGGCGAGTAAGAGGCTATCGTGGTTGTATTGCTAGCTCAGGTTAAACTATGACAAGGAGACAGGCTAGCTCTAGTGCCTAAGCCTAAAGAAGAGGGAGAATTTACAATATCTTTTAGTTATTTCTTTTTTTTTTTTTTTTCCTTAAGGAAAACCTTGAAAAAGACATTCACTTGTCCAAATCTATAGTTTTCCAAATTCAAGACAGTCACAAGGACCATTTGTCTTTTCCATGACAGGTGATTTTTTTTATATCTTACAAATATTGCAAGACTTCCATGGATGAAAGTATTAAATAATGCAAAAGCAATGAAACTGCTTTGTCCTCTTGTCAAAAAGGAAAATATAGAGAATGAAAGGGAACTACAATGGAAGAAAGAGTTCCGCTATTTAAAACAGGAAAATTCTAGTTCTTTCTTTTAAGTTTGGATCAAGTTTCTGAAAACACAAAATGAAGGGATAGATCATGTAATATGTGGAGAAGCTTCTAGGAAGTTCATATTTGTGGGTCTGGAGCTGGGCAGAAGGAGGGTGGAGAGATAGGTACAGATAAGGCTCACATCTAACCTGCTCATGTGGCTATCTACCGTTTCATAAACTGCTTAGGAATATGGGGACTTTTCACTGGATTAAATTGGACTAAATATGATAAAAATCTGGCCCTTAGCAATGCAAGACTGCTTTTGGAAATTATTTTGGAAAACATAACAAGAAGTAAATTTGCCTCAAGAAAACCCTAAAGTCTCCTGCAGCAATATCAGGAGCTCTCATACACGAGATGACAGCAGCTGCTGGGTTTTAAATCACTACATCACACACAGACCAGCTTTGCTCTGAGCAGAACAAGACATGACAGGGCTACAATTAGCCAATGGGCTTTACACACACTGGACTTGAACCCATGGAGTCAACGGCAGGAGTTTTCATGGAAGTTTTCCAGTACAAACACGTCTTTCTGTTGCCATAGTAGATACAGAGCTTCTATCTTCTTAGCTGCAGACATAGGCTGGGAGAACAAATCATGCCCTTTTATAATATTTATACTCTGAGGCAAACATAAAAAAATAACCTAATGTGTTTATACACACACAGCTAGCCTGGCTTATCTAGGAGTTTTCCAGGAGGTTTTTTTTTTCATTTCCATTTATCAGTTTCAGTTTTTTTCCACTGGCTTTCACTGCCTGTGACAAGAGTTTATTAAACATACAGGGACAAGTTCTCTTTTATATTCATAGACAGTTTTCGTTTTGCAATAAACTGATGAGTTCTTGTAATTTAGCCAAATGTTTTTAGTTTTTTGAAAAGGTTTTCTGTGCCTCATTACACATATCTCAGAACTACCCATAGGAAATAAGCTAGCCATGGGAAAGAATGGGGAAGTTTGCCATCCTTTCCTGACCCCAATATTTAAGTTTGGTGCAGCAAATGTGATAATTTTACCATTACTTCAGGCATGATGACTAGTGTCTCCAAGCCATTCATTTAAGTTGTCCTCCCACACTCATTGCTCCTTGCTCTGCCTGTATGATGCAGAAACAAAAGAATAGAATATATGAGAGATGATATGCACAATATCTTACTGGACCAAAACCATTACTCATCCCTTCTGAAGAGCACAGGGACTCAGAGGAAGAAGACCATACCTTTCATCTCTGTTCAGGACTAGTTTAATCCTTTACCCATTGTCTGGGAGGGAAGAGACAAAATAGGTTTTATAAAGCTGACCACCAAGATATATTAGAAGCAAAACTTTTACTCCTCCTCTGGAACTGCACTTTTGTGCAGTGTGCAGCTCTCTGCCCTATCACAGGATATTTTACAAAGACAGCATTTTAATCTATATCAGCACAAGGTACACAAAGTACTTCGTCTCATGGTGAGGTTAAATGGTGCTCTTTGCCCTGAGGCAATCCCACTGCTGGAGGCAGTAAAGAACAAAAGGCACAAACTAAAGCCAAGTGATTTCTTCACTTTTAGCACATACACTAAAGAACTGTTTTGATCATGTTGCAGCCATTTGCAAGAGTGGGACAAATTAATGAAGTAGATTTAGCTCAAAAACTTTTTTGGACAGATCCAAAGATTGCCTCAATAACCAACTAGTTAGGCCACTTGTTCAGTGTTTACAGACTGCCTGTGCTTGAGGACCTGGGAACCACATCTCACATCTCTGAGGAGAATGGTTTAAAATCTGGGTCTAGGTGCTCTCAAGTGTCTCCAAGACCGTGACCTGTTTCGTACTATATACTGTTGTCTCCACCAAGAGAGTAGTGATGTTCCCTTTCTGGCCTGGTGGGGAGTGCAGGTAGGACACAGCACTTTAGTCTGCAATACTGGGAGCTTTTGCATAGTTACACCCAGTCGAAAAATACAGAGAGAATAAATGAGCTGAAAGACCTGACTTGAGACAAAGGGCTATGAAGGGTTGAGTGCCCTTCGGAGAGTTAGAGCCACTAAGCCCCTGAGTCATGGCTGAGAAGGATGCAGTCCCTGTCCCTCAGCCCCCTGCCCCCAGCCATGGGCACCCCAGCTGTGTGATGCAAGAGGAGGCAGCAGCCACTGATGTTTTCCTCCACATGCCTCCAGGACAGCACACTGTTAAACAAAACCCCCCTTTTTCATTTCTTGACTCTCCCTCTGGACAGAAATCCTGAAGAAGTTCAAACATGTGATTTGAGCTAAATTTCTCCTCTCTCCCTTCACCTGCCTTTGTCTAGTTTGGCTGCCAAACTGAGAAAAACACAAATATTTACTCAGTTTTCATTTTAAGCCCTGCCATTCACTTCTGCCTGAGCAATGTTCACACCGCAGTATTCAATAACATCAGCATCAAGCTATGTTATTTAGCCACTAAGGCTGAAATGCTTTCTGTTTGCCAAGATGAGCCCTAAAGTGATCCTAAAGCAGGAGCAGAAACTTCTTTCTTATTTCTCCCTCATTGAAGGCATCTTCAAACGCTTTATAAGCACCCTGCTTAGTATATGAAGTTGGGAAAATTCTCTATCCATAACATTATGATTTATGTCGCCAGAAGAAAGCAGAGTCTGACAGCAGGATGAAGAGGAAAAGCATTTTAGTCGAAGTATCTGCAGCTTTACTGCTTGTTTGTTTTCTTTCACTAAGTTCTCAAACAGTTGAAGAACTAACTAATTGAGATCAAACACTTCCAACAAAACCCACTTCAGATTTTTCAGGAGCTCAAAGAGTAAAAGAAAATAATATTGTGGAAGTCCAGAGACAAAAAAAGGACAAGATTTTGAGATGTTTACATGCTTAAGTATATAAAAATATACCTGTAAGATCTATTAGCAAAGTAATAGAAAACAACACAGTCAAAAAGTTCTGAAAAGGTAATAGCATGCACAGTAGATGGACCATATTCTGCACTGATTTTCAACTCAAAATGTCAAATTGTTAAGGTGGGATTTTACCTAAATTCATTTTCCCTGAGAACACAAAGGTTATTTCGATATATTCAAATACATTTTTAAATGTTAAGTTCTAAAATATACATATATATATCATCACATATATTTTTTTCAGCATCTTAACTTTTACAAATATATTTTAAAAGTTCTTCCAAAAAATCTTTACGATTTGACTCTTCTATCTTTGGTAGGATTGAAGGATAGCATAGAGACACCAATGAGGCTAACAAACCCTGATGGGTTAGCTGAGCTGGAGAGGATAGGCTTATCTAACCCAGAAAAGTTTTACAGATTTCAGACCTCTCTATTCTATCCCAAACTGGTATAAAATGGTCAAATCCACCAGAAGTTTGACTGAATCCTTCACCTCAAAATGTTATTTTTTGGTGGTTGGCTAGCTTAGATTTTACAAGGAAAAGTTCTTTCTGACATCAAAAAAATGGTAAATCTTGAAAGAGAATGTTTGACAGTTTTGCCTTTTTCTCAATTCTGTTTTCAAAACATGGATTTTTTTCAAGTATCTCTGCCACTAACTTTCTCCTGGGATGAGGCTTTGGAAAATACTAAGAAGCTTTTCAACTCATGGAATTTACATTATTTTACACCTGGATGAGAGTTATCCTTTTTGATACTTCACTGCTTACCTGGTGACATAGATAATTTCTTTTGATGTTTTATCATTTCTCATCATGCATTTGCACAAGTGCACTGCTAAGAAATCCAAATAATTTCATCATGCCAGAAGTGTAAATAAGGCATAACTAAAAGGTTCTCTGGGGCCACTTTATGAATTTGTTAAAACAGCCTAATGAAAAAAGAAATATATATATATATATTAAAAAGTGATTAAAATAAATATATGGAAAATATTAGATTTACCCATTACATTGGGAGAGAGCTGGATGAACAAAGCACTGATTAATAGGATAAAGCTCTCAGAAGGAAAAATAATGTGACTCAAAAGGATTTGCCAGTCTGGACGAAACATTACTACTTTATGATAATTCTTATAAACACAGGGAGCTGGTGAATACATTTTCTTGAGAGCAGCATAGTAATGGATTTTATCATCAAGACTGTTGCCTGGATTCAAATGTTTCTGAACAATACAAATCAGTAATTCTTGAGATGGGTAAAGCATAAGGATATAATGGGTAACTTCAAGAGGCATACATTCACCTATCCAGTAAATTCTGTTCTGACATTTCAGGATTTACACCCCTGGCAAAATAAAGTTTATGTGATATGACCATAACAGTTGAAACATACACCCATAGATTGTAGCAGCAGTTGACACTTAGAGTTATTGGTTTCAAGGAAATTTTTATATTCTTTCATTCCAGCCGTGAGTGATTACCTGTAATTAAAAGCACATACAGAAGACTAGGTAATGTCCAGTTACAAAAATTAGAAGCTGTACCAGCCGTGTGGGTTGGATAACTCAGAACTGCACACAGTTAGAAACCACTGTTCCCACCACAGAGGAAAGAATGGAGGTATTCCTCCTCCCTTCATTTCAACGTCTGGGGTGGAGACACAGGCAGTAGGAGTACTGGGTGGACACAACCCTTTGCAACATCTCTTTTTCTGGATGCTTCAGTAAAAAGCTAGACCTTAATGTTTGTAAAGCACCTTGAAGGTGAAAATCGACAAGGATGATCCTGTTAATTCTTTGAATCCTCCACTAGGATGTTTTATGTTACACTCTCCAGCTAATATCAATGAGTAGAGGCTGATTATTTTCAAAAGGGAAGCAAACCTTCATGTTAAAAGTTTGCTCAAGTGAAGTGTAAATATTCTCACTCAGACCCCTCACTGTGTTGGTGATATTCCCTAGTACCTCTCCAAAATGACTCAGCAAGTCCCAAAATCAAAGCCTAGTTTTTAAAGCACCTGGTTTTCAGCCCTCTATTCTGCTGCATGCAGCAGCAAAAAGGAGATTGGTATTCACCTAGAATCTGGGAGCACCTGATTTCATTTTGTTCCTGGGGAATGTCCAAGTTTGTCTTTTAGCAGGAGAATTCCCAATTGTACAGGTTATTCTAGGACCAGAAAACACACTCACTCCACTCTGTGCTTCGAGTTCTTTTTTCCTTGTCAGGATTATTCAAAGGCTTTAGGCAGTTCGTAACAGCATGTGCCTCTGTAACCTAATAACCACTAACACAAGTCCCATAACCTAGGTATTTATGGAGGGAGAGTTCTTGGATATTTATCTTACCTAACTTTACAGTCCCTAGACTTTCCAGGCAGTGTATTTCATTCATATAAATTAGATTTTACTTCCCAGATCATCTACATTCTGGTGATGCAGCACCTTCCTATGAAAATGGCTTTGACCAGACCAGAGTGTCACAACTGGGTCTCATCCTTCTTCCAGATGTGATCAGAGTTCATATTTAGGAGGCAAACATCCCTACCCCTATTGAAGAAGAACAGTGACTGCTCTCATGTTTTGTGTGGGTCTTGATCCACAACAGAATCCTGAGAAAATTTTAAGCTATAAGCAGAGGGAGGGGAAAAAACACAGAATTATGATTTTTTTCTGAACCCAATCAAATTTGCTCCAAAGATAGAAACCCTGTAACTCAACATTGCCTAACTGTAGCATTGTTCAGCATGCACTGAAGAAGTGTCTGGGGAACAGCAGTGTCAAGAAGCTAAGCAATCCACACTGCAAACACCTCTTGAATTATGGTGGTACAGATGAAGGTCTGAATGGCGGCAACTAAACCATCTTTTCCAGACCCTGTCTATGTTCCTGCTTGTTTCTTCATGGCAGTCTACTTATGCTTCCTACAACTGCTATTTTTTTCCTTGAACTTGGGGTTTTGCATGCAATTCAGAAATGGGAGAAGAAAGCCTGTAACCTCCCATTAATACTGCTGTTGGTGCTCAAAATAATATGCTGTGGGAGACAATACACAGTCTCCCTATCCTCTGTATAGATACTTTCTGCCCTGTCTACAAGCAGTTTCATTTTTCAAATTTGTTACACTTACTATGTTTCAGAAACATTCTAGATACTGAAAAAAATATTAAATTGTGCTGAGGAGTAAGAGAATGTTTTATTATAGAGAGCCAAGAATGACCAAGTCACAGAGAAGATATTTTTGACATATAAGGATATGTTTTAGACATCCTTTCATACTCAAAAGTATTATCATAAGCAGCTGAAAGATTTGCTTAGATGTCCATGCTTCTTGGCTTTTAATAACAACTTCGTAGGAAGAGGTTTCTCAATCACTGACTTCCGGGTTCATAATTTAGAACTGAAGCCAGCAGAAGACCTCGTGAATCAGTGAGTGTAATATCCTCTAATAGTGCCAGCATATAATCCCAATCTCAACAGTTCAATGAGTCTTTAATATTTTATGGCATTAATCAATTAGCTAATTAAGATTCAGAGTGATTACTCTTACCGATCCTCAGCTGTATAAAGTCAGATCTTTCATGTCTATTCCTCCAAGAGATTTATAAAGCAAGAGTTTCAAATTGCCAAAAAGGTCACTAATAACTTATATGCTGTTTAATTACAAAGAGAAAATATTGATAATTAGTTAAACAAGCTCCTTGCATCCTCCCCATCAAATTTACAAGAGACAAGTATGAGCTTCATATCTGGCTAACCCCATCTCTTTAGTCATAAATACTCTGAAACTTAGAATCATCAAATCACAGAATTTCCTGAGTTGGAAGTGATCCACAAGGATTGAGTCCAGCTCCTGTCCCTGCATATGACAACCCCACAGTTCACACCATGTGTCTGAGGGCGTTGTCCAGTCTCTTCTTGAACACTGTCAGGCTTGGGGCCGTGACACCTCCCTGGGGAGCCTGTTCCAGTGTCCACCATCCTCTGGGTGAAGAACATTTTCCTAATGCCCAAATTAAACCTCCTCTGGCACATCTTCCTGACATTCCCTTGGGTTCTATCATTGGTCACCAGAGAAAAGAGATCAGTGCCTTCCCCTCCTTCCCTTGTCAGGAAGCTGTAGACCGTGATGAGGTCTCCCCTCAGTCTTCTGTTCTCCAGGCTGAACAAACCAAGAGACTTCGACTGCTCCTCATACACCTTCCTCTCCAAACCCTTCATCAACTTCATAGCCCTCTTCTGGACGCTCTCCAGTAGCTTTATATCCTTTTTGTACTGCAGCACCCAGAACTCCACACAGAGCTCCAGGTGAGGCTGCACCAGTGCAGGGCAGAGCAGGGCAATCACCTCCTTCAAGTGGCTGGCAATGCTGTGCTGGATGCACCCCAGGACACGGTTGCCTTTCTGGCTGCCAGGGCACATTGTTGGCTCATGTTCAACTTGCCATCAACCAAAACCACTAGAACTTCTGTTATTTAATTCAAGAAGTATAGAAGTAAATGGAAGTGAGTTCAGGACAGATTAATTATAACTACGAACACCAGCTTGAGAAAAAAACAGTCATTTAGACTGCATCTAACTGTAAGTCTCTCAGATTTGAATTCTTCAACAGTCAAATAGGAATAAGAAAATTCAATGTTATTTCCCATGAAACATAAAATAAACAAACAAACAAACATGCATACATACAAATGACTTTAATTTACAATATAACTGCAAAGAATGTTGTAGGAAAATTATTCTTAACAAGGTAACCTGAAACAATATATTGTATTTATAATCACTGTGTTCAAACTAGGTCTTATGTCCCAGGTTCAAAAGCATTTTTCATTCCTTTGTTTCATTATGACACAGTCTGTGAGTAACAGCTTCTTTATTTTGAGCACAGTGTCAACAAGAGTATAGGCATGGATGAAATTACACTAAAGAAGTAGTGATGTGTTCTGCCCAAGCTAGAAAAAGACCTCCTGCTTAACTAAAGCCATGCCTTTCTGATAAAATGGAAGAGGAACAGAGGGGTTCCCACCACTTATTCAATGGCAGAATAATCCAGACTGGAAAATTGCAATCTGACAACTATTATGTCCTACATAAGTCAATTGGCAGTGGGCAGTTGCTTGTCATAAAGCATTTGGATAGTGTTTCCAGCACTTCTGAGGGTGGTTCAACAACTAGTAGTTTCTCCAGGTTCTCTATGGCATGTTGAAGCCCACAGTTTGGGGTAAGTTTCCTCTAAGACACTTTGATTTATACACTGAAGTTGTATTGCTACATCTAAAAGTGTTTATGTTTCCATAAATTAAGAAACAGAAATAAGCTTAAAGTAGCAATCATTTATCTTGCATTACTGGAAAACCATATAAGGATATTAAATAACCGAGACTAACAATCAAATTTAGTATGCTTTGCAAATAAAAACATTACAAAGCAGAAGAACAGAATATATTGAAATAACAGGAGGGGAAGAGAAACGATACACAGAAACTGAAAGAGAAGTTTTCCCATTAAAATGAGCTTTGCACAGACTGTCCACATCAATGTGACCAACCAATCCAGTCTGGTCAAAAAAGTCCTGAATTAAAGACTCCTCAAGATTTTCTTCAGTATTTTTGAATCAACATATGGAACTAGTAATTTTCTTGCATTTGTGTTGTTTTCTGAGACTTGAGATTTAACCATGTGTTCTCCATCCTTGGAATCACATAAAAAACCAAAAACAACAACAACGACCCCCAAAAAACAAACAAACAAACAAACGAACAAACAACAACATACATGACCTTCCTCAACCCTGCACTGGAACAGGTGACATGAACCAGAGGACATACCTACTACCACTTAAGTAAGCAAATGGATTTCCTTCCTTCCTTCCTTCCTTCCTTCCTTCCTTCCTCCCTCCCTCCCTCCCTCTTTAATACTCCAATTATAGTTACACCATGTGAAAATAGAAAAGGGCTGTTTTAAAAGCTCATGGTCAGATTTAGCCCAGCCAGTTGCCAACAGAGTACCTGGCCCATAGCCACTATGCAGGGAAGAGCAAACAAACTACTGTCCCTTCAGCAGCACCAGAAACAGCCCGATTGGTGTGTCAGCACTGCCACAGCTGCCCACAGCTCTCACCTTAGATGTGGCCACTCTTCTTCACTACTGGACCCTGTCCAACAGGGATGCAAGACCCAGGTGCACCAAAAGAGGCAGGGAAGAAAAGGCTGGAGATGAGACTTAGAGGGGCAGAATACCCTTGGGAGAGAAGGGATTTAAGATAGGAAGGAGCCCATTGTTGTGGGGTGGCACACTCTGGCATAAGCCAAGCAGAGACGTGGCAGCAGGAATGGCTG
Source organism: Columba livia (assembly GCF_036013475.1). Taxonomy (NCBI): domain Eukaryota; kingdom Metazoa; phylum Chordata; class Aves; order Columbiformes; family Columbidae; genus Columba; species Columba livia. The sequence goes on from NC_088602.1 coordinate 178,627,867, forward strand.
GGAGACAAGGGCTCCTGTGCAGAGGATGCCACAGGACGGGACTGCAGAGCAGGGAGGGTAGGCAGTGATGTGAAGGTGGCCTCTGGGAGGGTAAGGGGACTGGGGTGAAAGGTTCAACTGTCCTCAGAGGCTTCCAAGTGGAACCACAATTTGTGGCCAGAGACACATCTCCCCTTGGTCCCTATCTTGTTTCTTATCTGGCTGAAATATGGAACTTCTGCACTTAAACCAGGAGTTGTTTTCCCTCTTTGGGTTATTAAATTGGGATTATATCCATGCTGGAGCACTTGGTGTAAGCCCTGCTGTTGTGCACAAGACTTAAAAGGGACCACAGCTCAGAAAGCTCTGGCTGATGCTACAGCCATTTCCTAAGGAGCTGATCACAACTATAGGGTCCCAAGTCTGCAGACAGACACAAGGGGAGATGCAGCGGCATCTGCCTGGGGATAGCGGTGCCAGAGTTTACCAGTGGCAGCCACTCCTTAGGTACAGGGTAATTTATTTCTTCCCTGAAGCAATAATGTCATGTTGGTGATTTGCCCCAGGAATACAGTGATGTCATGAAAACTACAGATTTTATGTTTTCCCGCAAGAAGCTGGCTTGTTAGAGCTGCTCACAGCAGATCGCCAAGAAAACTTCTAAAAGGGGAAATCCTCTGATGGCATGGGATTTTTAAAGTGTGGATATTTTTTTTTCTTTTTCTGCCAAAATTGCAACTCGTAAAAAACAAGTAGGAAGAGTGGAAAGAGGAGGAGGAGTATCATTACAGAGCAATGCACAGGCAGTGCTGTCAGTGGGATGCTTTTGCACAGAGCCCCGATAGCTATTAAATATTTCCAGTAAATTTCCTCTTTAAATAATTATTCATTTTCTGAGAGGTTCAGTTCTGAAGAGAGTAATTTGAATACAGAAATAAAACAAAAAGTTACATATGACAAAAAGCACAAGTCCTTAAAAAGTTAAGCCAGCCACAAACCCTTTATTTTTATATATATTGTTTATTTAATTGACCAAGCAATAATCAAAAGATTTTCTAGAATACAGCAGGGGAAAAAAAATGCCTGGAATTAGAAATGGAATAAAGTGATAAATACATAACTTTATATATTATAAATATTTTATGTAAATCTTGTTGGCAGCCACCTGAGATTTACACATACAAACTCAGTGTTTCTTCACAGCTCATCCTCACTTAGGTTTATATGACCTACAACATTTTTCTGTAGCTAAGATTTGCTTACTAGCCCAACAGAAAAAGTATTTTGAGCTTGATGCAGGGACTATTAACACTTGGTCATCACGAATCTTAGAATACCATCTGCATCAGCCACAGCATGGCTGCGAAAGAGTTTGACAACAGGCATTGCACACACTTTTGTGTTGGAAGTCAGAAACCTCACTGGTTAGTACAAAAATGTTCATTTGCATCAAGAATTTCCCTCATTATTGATGGGTTCATAATTTTTTCTCCCCTCATTTTACTGTTAAGTCTGTTGTTAGGCTGCCATAGAACCATAGCCGGCAGACTATAAACCTTATCTCTGAATGCTGTTACTGTTCGACTGACTGGGATTTTTCCCAGCTTCCTATTCCAGTCCTGCCCTGCTCACTTACTAGCAGTTGCCATTAGTTTTATTTCTGCCCAATAATAAAATCATGGGCAACAAAGTAGTTAAAATAACAAGCACATATAATTGTTTCATGTATAAAACTGCCTTAAGGTTTAGAGAGGCAAAATGACTGACGAAAGAAGACATAAGCCACCAGCTCTGTGCCAAAGCAAGCAAGTGCTTCTATTTAAAGAGCACCACTACAGCTCTGTCTCTGCTGAGAGCACACACCACTGCGCAAGCAAAGAGCCTCATAAGAAAATGTCAAGCACCAGAGGGCTTCGGACAGGATTAAAGGACACTAAGGTCCAAGAAAATCATTATGATAATCCTGCCTGATCCCTGGAACTACAGGCCGTATAATGAAAAAAAATTAACTGCACCTACTCCAAGGTTTTGGGCACAAGCAATTGAGTTGAGCTAAAGGATTTTAAACAACTTCCCACCTCTGAAGTGTTTTGGTACAGGGATGCTGTACTTCAACATTGTTTCTAACTGCAGTGCAGGTGGGGGGACAGCTCATTAGTTCCTACTTATGTAGTTTTAATGAAGACCTTCAAAAGCCTAAGAAATGTTGGCACTTAGATCTCTCTGACTGTGAAAGAGATAGGTAGGCTTTAGGCTCTTCAAAACTTTTCCCTCAGAAAAATAAAGGATTTTGAAATTTCTCTGGGTCTTTTTAAGCCTTTTTTTTACTTGAATAAAAGTTTTGGAATTTCTTTAATATTCAAGTCAAGCTATTCTTTAAATTAGTCCCATTTAAAAAATATACAATTAGCTTGAAAGGCTGAATATTAATTGTCTCTTGTGCATCTATGTGCAATATCTCATTACTTTCAATCATGGTTATGACTGTATTTTCCTGAGAGAAACGTATTATCTGCCCCATTATCCTTTTTCTATTGCTGCCCTGCAACAGCTGAACAGTTGGGGGGAATGAAGTGAGACTTCTTGCAAAGCTGAATGTTGTAGAAGGGAAAAGTCAGTAAAATCAGAAGCCTTGATGATATTCTTCATAATCTTTATGATAAAAAAGGCAATACTAATGGCAAATTTAATCAGAGTGTGTTTTATCCACCGCTTCAAATAGGGCACAGACCCAATAGACCAGTCTCTGCTTATCTCCTTATGAAGGATTGGTTTTATTGGGGTTTTTTGTTTGTTTCTTTGTTGCCTCCTGGGTTCAGGAGCCTGGCTGTTTACAGACTGGCACATGTGGAAGGGCCACATGACAATCACAGTGCCAGGCTTTTCCTTTGGAAGTTTTGTACTGTAAAAAAACTGATTAAACCTGACAGTTGTCTTTGGAAAATCTGATGACACAAAAGCCTGGGGTAGATCTATATCTGCAATACATTAGACTTTTCCAGGGCAGATAAAATACATTAGAAACACAAAAGAGAAGTTTATCCTATGGGAGTTCCTACTGGTCTATTTCAACAGACCCATCTAAGTGAGCAGTTAACAGCCTGTTTATCTGCAAGGATAACTTAGAATTACCAAACGCCTTTGCTTCTGCCAGTTCCTGTTTTGCCCTCACTCAATATTGCCTTCAGTTTTGCCATAAATGAGGCAAAAAATTGCTCGTGGAGCAATGAAAAATGGAATGTGGGACTTTGGTAAAAAGGATGAGGAATTCAACTGGGAAGGCTCAGGGAAGACTGAAAGGGCTTGGGCAAAGGTAATATTGCAAGATTGGGAAAAGGACCTGGAGTACATGAAAGGACTCTGGGTATGTGGTTGATGACAGGCGTGTCCAGGCTGGAAGGAAGCCTGAGACTGAAGATGCTGAGCAGGAAGGACAGAGATGAACACCTGCTCTCTCCGTGTTGCCTTGTTATGAGGACTCATGCCTCTAGGAGTTGAAGCATGTGTATGACTTCAGCCATATTCCTTCCACTTGCCTACCCCACTTGGCACCAGGACCATGGCAGATGTGAGCAGCGGATGTGTTTGTTGTATTAATTTGGCAGGCTGAACACAGAACGCAGTTTGGGAACAGGCACTGCCTTCAGAAGGGGAAGCTTTAATGAGAGCTGTTTGTGGAAACACCATGTAGCCTTCCTCAGAGCCCTGTGCTGGGAAAGAGCTGCAATTTATCCTCTTCTTCCCAGCATCACTACATATGGCCTATCAAGTCCAGACTTGCTTTATTTTAATTGTCTTTTTTTCTGTTTAATTAAGCTTCCTGGTAACTAAGAGGATAATAAAACAAACAAATAAACAAACATATTATTCCAATACACACAACCATAAACCAGAACAATGCAAAAAACTTCTTAAGCAAAGTGATATTTGTCAGCACATTAACTCAGAAGTGAAAGCTAGACAAACATATTTTCCTTAAAATTTGCGGTGTCAAAGCTTTTGTGTAGACTGCCTCTGTCGTTGCATAAATACGTTCAGATCGCCAAAGAAAAAAACAAACAAACAGAATTTTGTACATTGTTTTATGATGTTTGTTTCTGAAATAAGTTTACAAACTGCTTTTTCAACTCAAAAACTATGTGAAAGAAAGAGTCAAACATGGATTACCCTCCTTGAACATGAACTAGCTTGAACTTCATGATTCAGTCCTACGCAAATCTTAACTATCTTGATTTTTTGAGAGATTTGCAAAAAGATGCTATCATTATTACCACACTCCTGCTGCTGTTGATTATTATTATTATTATTACTAAAACCAGGCATGAACAAGTGGTGCCCAAACTCCTTAAGTGTGAAACTGGGTTAGTAGTCTGCAACTCTTTCCTCTTGAGAAAAAAGAGCCCATCTCCTGTGGCTAAAGCAAGTTCCTTGCAGAGGGATGGTCTCCTGACAATGCTGGCAGTGCCATCGCGGCTCCTCCATCAGGGCTGGTGTGCTCCTGCAAGGGCTTTGAGCTCTTGGATGAAATAATTACCTTCCTTCCAGTTCTTTCTCAACATCTGCTCTACTGTCTCTTTCCCTCTCTGCCTTTCTGATTGTTGTTTTCTGCTTTTCGTCCAGTAGTTGTCTGCATTAAAAAAAAAAAAAAATAAAAATCTTATTTCTTCTAATTAAAACTTGTCTAAGTAAAATTCCTAATGTGAAAAAATAAACAAGTATTTTTGTTTGTTTGTTCATTTTTTAAAGAAAGACTATTTGGGCTAAAACTAAAAGTGTTCTACGATTAGAAGAAGGAGTGCTAAACTTAGCCTCATTCTTCCAGACCAGTGATGTGCTCAGATGCCAGTACTTGAGAATTTCATATTGAGATAAAACAGACATGAATACGCAATAAAGTATAAGAAATCAACAAATGGAAAACAAAAAAATCCCATTTGCAGCATACATGCAGTATGAACTATAATATATAATTAAGCACTAAGAAATAGCAAAAAATAGCATTAAAATATTCTAAGAGAATACAGTACTAATATATATGGCACCTACCCACAGAATGAGCCGTTTATAGCATCAGTGAATAACAAATGAACTGTATAATGAAATAATTATCTCATTAAAATTTATCTATTTAAAAAAGATCAAGAGTTCCAAATTACAGACTTTTTTGGGGGGAGGAAACTCACTAATTGCTCACTCTGAGAGAAGTAAAGGTTTCAGAGTCAGATGAGAAAAGAAGCCACCATCTCTCATGAGGGCTCAAGACTCAGGTAGTGGGAGCCAACTAAGCTCGGGAACACAAAGCAATGTACTAAAAACAATCCCAAACAGCAAAAACATCTGCATTTAGCTGGAGTACTAACTAAAGTCCTTTAGACCAAGTGTGAAGGTAATCCTTGATGAGATTCTTTATGAAAGTCCATTTAAAGCACATGCAGACCAGACAGAATCCTTCTTCACCTGACTTCGATTATCTAGAAGTGCCTTATGATCATTTTTCTGTGTTATATGGGTTCCTTCTGTGTCTATGAGGAACCCCTTGAGGACGTTCAATCCCATCCAAAAAGATCTCAGGAAATGGCACTTTCTTTCAACTCACTACAGAGGGAAACTATAAAATTCTTATGAAGATAGATTAATTTAGACTAGATTTGTAGCAAGAAAAAAAATCCAGTTAAATGCTCAATAAAAGACCCTTCACAATAAGGGTGATCACACATCGGAGTAAATTCTCAGACATACTGTGCCATCACCAACCATGGAGACATCAAAAAAACAACTGAACAAACTCCTGAGCAACTTAATATAAGTTTGGAGTTTGCACTGGTTTTGGCAGAGTGGCTCCAGAGTTCCCTTCCAAACTAAATTATTCTGTGATTGCATGAATCCTTTTTGCAGAACAGTTATATTATTTATCCACCCACAGCTCCAAATGCTTTCATGATTTTCCCTCCCTGGGCCATGCTGTGTCTTCCCCGCACACATCAAACTCAGCTCAGAGAGGTCTGGACACAGAAGGAGACATAACAAGGTTCAGCTGCCCTCCCCACCACACACATTTTTTCAGCCATACATTTTCACAGTATTATATCTGTGTTTGGATTGAAATAAGGGAATTGTATTGAATATTTTCAGCTATAGGTAAGATCATGTCTTTCTAAACAACAGCTATTGGGTATATAGTTCTGGAGTGGTTTTGACAAGCAAAAACATATTAGCTGAATGTTTACTGTGCAAAACAGCTGTAGCATTCAGAAACCATAACCAAATTATACATTTATGAATACATTAATTAAAAAAACCCAGTTATTTTCAAACATATTTACTTGCTCACTTTGACAGACAAGTAGAAATAAGAAATCAGTGAATGTATTTCTGCCTGAGCTTTTTGCATCATGTGTGATACTTAGAAACTCTCTAAATAACCTGCCTTCTTTCTGTATAGGCCGTCTTACACCATTTCTACAAGCAAATAAATGCAATAAATTTTGAACAATGAAGCATTGCTTGGATAATACATCTTTTGTATTCCTGATCTTTCATGTTAATGAGGTTTAATTAGCTCCAGTTAAATTTCTGTTATACAAAGTTTAAATATGCTTTTTCAAGGATATTGTTCAGCCGAAAACAGACTAAGAAAAGTGCAGTTTCAGAGTTAAACCAGCTTGAAACTGCTGTAAACTCTATCAGAGCAGGTGGTGAATTCTCTTGATGTGCTATGACCTCAAAGAGGTTCTGTTCCATGGAGAATTTGTTGCAGAACTCCTGAAAGGGCTTGTGTTAGCGTTAGTGTGAGCTGATTCGGTAGAGGTGGTTATTAAAAGAAGCGCTAATTCCCAAACCAGAGCTGCTAAAAACTATTCCATCAAGCTCATCCTCAGCTGTTGTTCTCTGTAGAGCGGTTCCCAAAGCTTTATGCAGGGGCAGCCCCTCCATCTTGTCCCCACATCCACATAACCACAGTTTTCCTGTGGCTTTGCTCCATGCCTCAGTATCAACATTTGCATCCTATATAGTAAGAGACTGAACAGGGCCCTAGGTACAAATACTCTTAAACTTCAGAAGTATTAAAAGGATTATAACTGTAACTCCTCTAAGATCAGTCAGTATGTGCAAGTTACATCCTTATACACTATGTCCAAGCACAGCAACTAAAACTCAAAGTAAGCTTGAATTAGATAACAGTTATTAAATTAAAAATTGATTAAACATTAAAATGTTACAGTTCAGGCACAGGAGCAGAGAAATATTTCACTCTACTTATAGGTAACTGTAAAAAATTCTAATAAGCAATATTGAGCTTGCAAGATGATTTGATTATGTTTTTGATCTTAGTAGAATTAAACTCCATGCGATGTATTAAAAGGTGAGGTACAATTCCTGTAAGCATAAAAATTAATGTGTATGTGTTTGGATTCGATCAGCTGAAGTGGAATATTATCTCAAAAATAAACTGTGTTTACTAACCAGTATACTTACAGTGCTCAGCTTTTGAATCTGGCATAGCAGTTCTAATCAAATCTGTTAGAGATAGTGTAATAGTTAAGAAATAGCCTGATGATTTGAAATTACTTCATGTCACAAGTTCACAAATTACTTCTAACAGAATGGATTGAGGTTCAGCCTACAGAACAATCTTTACTATCATTTTTTCTGGTACTCCTTTTCCTGTCATGTGGACAAAGGAGTATCCACCAAATAAATTTCTCTTACATGATGTGTCTGCAGTATATGTTTGGGGTCTCTGTGGAACACAATGCCAAATAAATGTCCATCAGGTGATGAACAACATTTTGCTCATCACATCCATGGCTTCTGGGTATATGAAAGTGCAAAGAAGGCTAGACTTCCATTGAGTGTTGCTGTAAATATCCATGTGGTGTCACCTCAGCAAAATTTTGAGGATCACTATTCATTTTATTACAGTACATTACATAATAATACTGGAAGAAATTTTTTTTTTAATCCACACTATCCTTGTTATTAATGTAGTTTTAAAGGTTGGCATTAAAGCTGAATAGAATATAGTCCCACCTAGTTAGAGGACACAGATCATGATACACGAGGAACTAATTTAGACCTGTCCTGTAGTCTGTACTTGCTAAATACTCCCCAAGGCACAGATATTTGAAGAACAGGATGGTTCCAAAGTTCACGTCCAGCTGTTGTTTGGCAGAAAAAGCTGGGAAACACAAACAAATACGTTAAAGTTGTGTTTGGTCTTTTTCTGGAGAGAAATCTACCCAAATTTCTTAAATAGTCTGAATATCCAGAAAATGTACAAAACATAAAAATTTATAGAAAATAAAAAAAGAAATTAGGAGCAGTGTCTAAAGTGGTAAACCTCCAAAGTCAAAAGGATTTTCCCATTAGCCAGCTCTCATATCAAGAAAATCAGTAAAGAACAGACATATGTTCTGCAGCATGGCATGTGATCACACCAGAAGGTTTGCCATCTGAAGTAACTTTAGGTCTTAAATCCCACTTTGGAAACACGCAACCTTTTACGTCTCTTCAGTGAAACAGAGGGAACCCTGAGCAAAGTGACCAGGTACCATAGCAATCAAAGTGAAGAGCATCATATTCTGTAACATGAAATCCTTACAGGGAAGGATGTCAGATTCTTTAGACAGATAGTTTACTCATCAAAAATTATTACTCTAGTCAATAAAAGTATGTGCAAGTTCATGTTTTACATACAGAATACCTTTGATCTTAAAACAGGAAAAAATACACTGTAATAACAAAAAATCACTCTCACTTTTTTAAAATTTCAAATTTTACTTTCCAGTTATTGTTTGGGGCTTTTTTTAAAGCTGTACTTAAAAGCATATATTTCCAAAGTAAATAAACTGGTTTATTTTAGGTCAAGCAGAAGTTTAAAAAGATGCTGTTCTTCCAGCAAAATTAAAGTATTCTAGCTATTCACTTTGCTCTAAACTATAGATTAGTGTTTTCAAGCAGAAACAAATTGGAAAGCATCAAAGTGAAGGAAAACAGGTGCTCTTTGGAAGAAATAAATCAGCCTCAGGCAAGTCAGCAGGATGATCGTGACATCAATGGGCAACAAATGCATGGCTTGGAAATATCTTCCAGACAGCCCCTGCCTGTGAGGGCCCAGCCGTTCCAGAGGCCAGGCTGTTATTGAAAACTGTTTCTCTTGGCAGAACCATAAAACACGACTCACACTCTCCAAGGATGGGGTTGATCCCAGCTGCATCCCAAAGTTGCTATTTGCAGTGGCCTATAGTAGCAGTGGCAAATCAGACACCAGTTTGGGGTTTCTTAAATAAAACTGTTTCTTGTTTGCTTGTTGGTTTGTTTGTTTTTAGTGAAAAGCAAGCTCTTCATAGATTATCAGAAATACAGCTTTAGGTTTGGGTTTTAATTCCTCCTTCCCCACTTACCTTATTTGCATTTGCTTTTCAGAGCTGGAGTGGCCACAGAGATTCCGCAGAACAACAGGGAGGCAGGAGATGAAGCTGTGTTAGTCCTCTTCTTCCCCACAACTGTTCCCATTCTAATGGATAGACAAGTGTAGCTGGTCTTGCTTTTCTTCAGCTGGTTTCTCTTTTGTTTTCTCACACACTGGATCAGCACATTTTTCATTCAAAAGAAGTGACCAATTTTCTATGGACTTTTCTATCAGCAGGATAAGAATCAACCCTATTAATCTAATCAAATGAACTTGAGACTGGCAATGATTTTATAACAATTACATCATTTTGTAGATAAAATTAGGAAGAGCTCTTGCATCATGAACCCAGACCACCCCAAACCAGGCTATAGAATTCCATTTTTATGCCCATATTGTCCCTAAACATCTATATTGAAGGCACACCTTCTAAAAAGCAGCTTCATTTTAATGTTTACCATTGTTTTAAAAATGCAAAACAAAACCTGTTTTTCTACAAAGTAGAAATGCAAAGTCTCAGAGGTGTTTTTTGTGGGTTGGAGTTTATGAATGCAAAGACTGTCTCTGCAAAACCAGCATTTTGCCTCAAAACATTGTTGTGCTGGTGAAAAGTCAGTAAGTGAAAAACTGAAGGGCAAAAACCTTAAGGACAATAAAAACCTTTTTATTATTTTGAAAAAAATGCATTTAATTTCATATTCATATGTTATTTTTTACCGCATTTTATTACAAATGATGATTTTTATGCCCTATATCTTACACACAGTATTTTTCAACATAGCAACAGTCAATTCACAGTTTTTAAGGACCAATGTTCCTTTGAAGTCAGGCTAATAATAAGTTCTGCTGTTCAGTGTTGACCACACGTTATTGTACCACTTTTTGGTAGTAAGTATAAACAAATCACAATTATAAATTTGTTTACACCAGGTAGTGTCTCTCCTTGTTGTCCTTCTGCAGTGGTTCTTCATTCTCTGGGCTACACCACTGATGCTGACACCAGTTTGCCCAGGAGCAAGAAGGCTCAACCAAAAGATTTCATGACCATTGGAAAGAAATTACATTGCCAAGATGGGCTGTGGGCTGCACAACAGGCACTACTGGCAAGACCCTGCAGAGCAATCGCTTCTTCCTGGCTCTGTGGAGAAGACACGGGACAAGGCTGGGAGCACCACCAATGTCAGTGCTGCAGCAGGTGAAGGGCAGCCAGACCCTGTTCCCTTCCTCCTCCCCCTCTCCACCCTCAAAATCCTGTGCCTCAAAAATGTGAGTTGAAGAACAGAGTGTGTAACTGCACTGTTAAAGATCACATTGAGATGCGTACAAACACTATTGGGGATGCTAGGTAGAAAAAACAATAATCATTCAAGTCTGCACCTGCCTCAGAAAGTTTAGCCTGCATAATGAAAATTTGGAAAGCACCACCAATTAGGGATCTCTTCAGCTCCAGTTTCTAAGGCCAGTCCCAGCACATATGTAACAATATTTCCTTCTACCTTTGTAAGTACCTCTTAATTATAAAAACTGAAAGTCCCTGGTTCTTGCATTATAGAAAAGTGTAACTAGGCATACTTGAGAGTTCCCGGTATATTTTGCTATGCAATTAATCTTTTCATTGCAACTAAAGACCTAAGATCGAAGTAGCGAAGTCAGCTCTGATACTCCAAATGTTTTCCATACTGTTATCCACGGTCAGGCATCAAGACTGCACTCCAACAGGCAGAGAGAGATTAGCCCTGCAATTAGTACTTTAATTATCCTGCTATTCTGTAGCATTGCACTGATTTGCAATAGCTGCAGTAATGGAAGAATCCTCTAACATAAGGCTCTCATATTTTATAAGTGTATATAAAAAATTTAAATAGATAGTCTATATACAAGTAGCATTAAAATGTTGTATATGCATACACACATTGTTCTGCATATAATTATCCATTTATAGTTTGGTTTCCCATCCAGGACCTCACTATATATAAGAATTCAGAAAGGTGACTCCTAAAATGTTGGAAGACTGACCACAGGGAGACTGACCACAGAGATCACCATCTTCCCTGCTGAAGGCTGGAGGTATTAGAGCAATTTTTCTCTATCTTTCCCCCTCTCTCTCTTTCCCCACCCTCTGTGTCTCTCTTGTATCCATATTCAACATATACTGAAGCCATGAATCTCCTACTGCTTTAAGGCAGAGATCTGCAGAACCTGGCCCTACTGACCCACGTAAATGCATGTGACAGGCTTGAGTCCTTTCGCACACAAAGGAAGCCACAAACCCAGTGCAGGACTCAAAACCAGGTGTCCATCATACAACCATTCAAATGAACCAGTCTCAGCCATGTCTAATTTTATACCACTGACACTGCGTCACAGTGCTCCAGGGAGGACAACATGTTCCTTCTATTTTGCTAGAACAGGGCTGATTGTAAATTACTTTGGGGCACATTTTCCCTTGCGTAAATACACTCTCCAGTGACATGCTCATATACTTGAGAATACACTTCTGCAGCTTGGCAAAATGAGCAGGAACACCAAATCATCCATTATTGTATGTAAAACAGCTTTGCATTTGCAATTATGAGACTTGACAGGACCGTACCCAACTGGGAAAAGTGGAAGCTGCTGAGATTAATCAAGTGTTCCCATGGCAAGAACTATTTTGGAGTACATGCCAGGTTTGAAAAGAAAAATCCTTTGTGTTTTATTTGTTTGTTTGTTACCATACAATATGTCATTTCCCTCCCCTCTTTTTTCTGATTTTGACAAGCACATACTTTGAAGAATGAAAGCTTGAAAGGTCTGCTTCCTCTAACAAAAGTACATTCAGTGTTTATAATGCCAGGTTTTATTCTACACTGAACACTGGCACAACTGATTAAAAACTTCTGATTTGTGGCTTAATAGGGAAAAAAATCAAATATAATAAATTTTAAACTGTACTTTAGAAAAACCTGAAATCCTTTAGGTAATCATAGATTGAGGGGAAAAAAAATAATTACAAGACTTCCAAAAGATCAGTGTTGGTCAAATGATTACTGCCATAATAACACAGCCACAGTTTATATTTTAGACTGCTGCTCCTGTAAAATTATAAATACTAATAACAGAGTTGAAAATGATGCATTGTTCATGACTAGCTGAAACTGTGACCTTAGATTTGAAAGATGTCTTTTCAAACAGTGTTAATACAGCAAAAATGGACTTACTGCAAACCCATAAATCCATTTTCAAATAGCTGTAAAAATAGAGTATTTAAGTTCCAGCTAGCTAAATAGTTGAAGCTGTGCCAAAAATTGACTTTGTTCACAAAATGTTTTGATTGAAATAGTGCCTACTGGTTGAGACAGACCCACGATACAAACATGGCAGATATCATACACAAGTTTTTGAATTCCTAATATATAAAATAATTACTACTGTTTTTTCCTTTAAATTACCCAACATCACCAAGAGAAAAGGTTAACATGCTGAAACGCTGAGAGAATGCATACGCAGTGAATCGGTCTGATTTTTCACAACTGTATATAAAAGGTCTGGGTGGGTTTAGATCAGCAGAACTTCAGCACCATGTGCCTCTTGCCCTAAATGTGGTCCTGCAGCCCCAAACTAAGTAGGAACACTTTTGAAGTGAGACTAAGGGAAGAGGGAAGGGAGCCATAGTGTGAGGATATGACCTGTATATCCCAACAGGAATGTCAGTATGACATGAAGTGTCATACAAAGCTCTTCAAAACTGGATCAGCCAGTTCAGACATCACAAGAACAAAGTCACTGAGATTGTGGCATGTCAGTTCATACAGGCCTAACGTGTTATATTCCTTTTAGGCACTCCACTCCACGCTGTAGCCCAGGGTAACATAGTAGTCTCTTTGTGATCTTGAAGCCTCCTGTTTCCCCTGGCTCATGAAAAAAAGCTATTTGTTTTTCCCCCTTGAATATATGTGTTTGAGTCATTCTAAGCAGAGGATGATCTGCAGTCTCATCAGCAGGTTTTTTTAAAGTTAATTTCTGGCATAAGACAGAGGTTCAAAATAATCTCAAAAAGTTCCTTCAGAAATACAGGTTCATCTTCTTCAAGGAGCTGTAAAGGGAGTATAAAGCTCTTTGACAAGGGATATTCTCTCACACACCTATTCCAGATACTTGGAGCTGGCGTAATCAGCTATATTTGATTCGCAGACTATCATATGCAATTTAGTTTTCTTATTCATAAGTTCTTTCTGCAGTTTAGTGCAGAGCAAAAAACATCAAACCTCTGATGAAAGCCTTTATTAAATGACCATCTCAGTATATTTATTAAAGGTCTGAGTTGAAGATTGCATATGACTGAAGACTTGCTGCATGCTTTCCTGCGGGCTGCAGACTGTGTTAATTTTAAGATTAATTAGCAGATTACTGGTAGCTCAGCATGTGTACAAGAGACAACTGGAAATTATTTGCCAGAATCTTTAGAAGTGACTTATTCATTCTTGAATCAGATTCAAACACATTCTGCAAGAGGCATTTTATTGCAGATGTTTATAAATTGCAGTGCAGCAGTACCTAGAAATTTCAGTCAAGGACCAAGTTTTATACATACGTCACTGGAAGACAGTACTTGCCCTAGGGATCTACATTTCATTTCAAAAGCAAATGAATAAAATTATTCTGATGCATTTTCTAACAATTTTAAGAAATAAATCACTTCTTTAAGCAGTGAAAGATTAGCCATGCTTCTTATTGTTCTTTTACTTGAAAATACATCTTCTAAATGTCAGAAATCATTCATAGCATCTTATAACATAAGTAAGGTCTTGCCTTTTTACATTAAATTCAGTGGTAGTTTTTGCAGACAAGCAGGGATTTGTGAGCTTAAATTGTCCATTGCCATCTAAAACAGACACTAAATAATTGTGCTGTTTTTTCTGTGATTGAGTTAATTTTCTTCATACAGTTAGAATCTTTTCTCTTTAGTAGCTAGCAGGGTCTTTTAGTTTGGATTTAAGATGAAAATAATGTGATAACACACTGAACTTCACATGCTTGTCCCTGGGACAGAGTTAATTTTTTTCTTCCCAGTAGCTAGGCTGTGTTTTGGACTTGGTATGAAAAGAATGTGAGGATGATGTTTGACTGTTGTCAAGGAGAAAAAGGATTTTTTCAGTTTTTTAGCTGCAGGTGCACATAGAAGCTAGGAGGGAGAATAACAGGTCAGCATCTAGATTGACATCCAGGCTGGCCAATGAGAGACACTCTCTACCATTAGTGTCATGCTTCATATGTAGCTGGAGCCAGCTATTCCAGCTCTGCTCTTTTGCTCTCTTTCATTACAGGATTAGCTGTTTGAGACCTGTGCAGTATCTCTCTCCCAGGGCTGGCTGTTCAGCATGATTGTGTTCGAGTACAATCTTCCCCAAAATCCCAAAATTATGTTTTCCCTCTAAATTTGTGAAAGGCGGTGGCTTTCATTTTTTTTTTTTTTTTTTTAATTAAAATACATTGTCTTTTTCTGTTGTTGTCATTTTATAAAACTCTAGTTTGAGTGGACCAAAAGTGTTTAAGGAAGAAGAAGAAATCAGATTTCACAAAATGATGATATTTTTCATTATATCTCTTTTTCCTCACACTTTTCCAAACAGAACACAGGTTTTCAACCATGTCATTATGTTCCTCAAAGTCCAATAGCCTGGTACTGAGCTTCCCCTTCCAGTTCTCTGACCACATTTATGTGGCACTAAGCCCAGAGGGTCATTTTCCAACTCCTATCATATCTGTGTCAACCTGAGCTCAGTGTTACTCTCACCAAATTATACGGTCTTCCTCTCAAAGAGGTCATAAACCTCCTGATGAGTGTCAGATTGTAAGTATCAAGGGCAGCAGTTGTTCTTGTCACATGTGACCTTGGTGATTGTCATGGTTGTGATAACCAACCAGAGTTATGCCTTTCTGATCTTTACTTACAGAGTGTTGCTGTATCTTGCTCTACAGACCCTTACCCCTGTGAAAATCTTCTCATGCTGCCCCATCTTCCTGATGTAGCTTCTGCTCTGCCTGGTTGCCAAATTAACCTTCTTTCTTCTGCCACATGAGTCTTAAGAAATTGCCCAATGAGAGGAAAAGATATAATACAATATGATGATCAGCAAGTTAGTCACAATATTAGGTACTATCATTTTTTCTATTTCTATTACATTTAATGACAGGTTAGCCATCACTTTGTTGAGCTGCAACTTGTTGAGATATGATGATGCCAGTTCAGAAAGCCTAAGCTAAAGAGTACATTATCACAGGAAAACAATGACATTTTATTTCTGTCATTTATACCATTCAGGCTGCATAATACTACACTTCTGGCCAGTCTTTCTCCTACTTGCAGCTCATAGCTTTGTCCTGCTGTTAGCAAGCAAGTCCATTCACATGCAAATCTTATGGTGTTTACAAAACACCAAAACAGCTTTCAAACTACATCTTTTTTGTCAGTTTATAATGTAAATCTTTCCAGTTAGATTTTAATTCTTCATTTCTGGTGAACCCTGAACTCTTGCAAAGGCTTTCTTGCTTTGCCAAGCATCTTCTCATTTCACTGCCACCAGGCGCAAGATCTGCTGAGACACTTTAATGTCATTGAATTGCCAGTTATTCCTACTCCAGGTAGTCTTATTATTATCTTTCAAAGAAGTATGGAGTGATTTGTGAAACCATTTGTTAAGCTGGTAGAAAGCTGACTGACTTTAAACTCCAGAGGGTCTCAGCTGGCTCTCATATTTTAGGCTAAATTTCCAGGCAGCCCCAAGAAACTAGCAGCTGAGCAAGCTGCCTCAATGATTCCTTTACTTTCCTTCAGCATGTTCTTCTTACAAAAACACCCTTGTTGAAGCCACCTCCACTGTGGTGGCACATTTAGAGTGTTCCAGGAGTGCATGCAGCCAGTGACCTGACCTCAGCTGATGCACAGCTCCCCTTTCAGCCAAGGTAACCCAGGTGCCTGTGCTGATGCTAGGAACAAGTTCTGTTTGAACTTCCCATAAAGCAGTAGGCATCTCAGAAACATCTGGCAGAAGCTAACACACAGCAAGAGCTGGTGCACTCAGCCTAATTACTACAGAACAGGTCTTCACCTTAAAAAAAAAATATTCCACAGTCACAGTGAAAGACCTAACTCTTTACAATGTCTGACCCCCTGAACAAACAAAAAAATACCTTTACATGACAAGATTGAGACAATATTATTTTCCTACTAGGTACTCCATTAACAGACTTTGGTCTGTCAGCAGATGAAGCAGCTCCAACAGTCCTTACCCTAAATTTAAGTTTGGAAGAAAGAAAGATTCATAGGACAAAATTGTTAACAGCTTCTGGGTTTTTTTTGTTTTTGGCTGTTGTAGTTCCTGTACATGACCACAGACTAACCAGCTGACAACATAGTTCTGACTTTAGAAGGACATCAGTTATTTCTTCCTTCCAAATGTATTGTATTTCTAAGTCATTTCAAGAATTATTATCCTGTTTAAATATACTCCTATCCGTTATAAACTCACATAAATATTTAGGTTAAACAAATATCTTCAAAGTGTTTCCCTACAATCAGTAAAAACCCTTCCCAGACAAATACAGCTGGATGTTTTGAAATCCAACATGATGAACTGTCAAAATACAAACAAAAAATTGTTAACTGCACATTCCAACAAAGCTGCATTTTTGAGGCAGTATTTCCACCCTCTGAAATATAGTTGTTTATACTGCAATGGCTCTGGCAAAATGGGCAGTCCTTGGTGGATGGCTGATTGCTGACCAATGATGATTGTAAGAGATTTTAATATTTAGCCTGCTAGAACTGAAGATCTCTAAAAAGAGATGGGGTAAAGGATGAAAGGTAAGGCTACTTGTGCTTTATTTTAGCTGTCTACAATTTACGTCTTCATCAGAGCTGGCTGTCATCTGTTGTGTTCATGGAGGCTTCGATCGGTGGATGATCAGGGAATGATTTGTACTGCACATAAGCAGTTGTCTGTGTTGATCAGATGGATTTCATCTTGAATGCCACTTAACTATGTGTGGTCAGTGATATGCAATTCTTTTAAGGTGTAGAAAAAGTAATTATTGCTATGAAAACTTACTTAATTGCTTCTTAGATAGCAGCATGCTTAAAGAGGCATTAAACAGATAAAATCTAAGTATGATTATTATCTAAGCAAGTTTATTATCTGAGTAAGATTATTCTAGATTCACTGCATCAATACTAGAAATTATTACTTCTAAGCAGTAAGTGGGGGTACACCAAACATGAAGATTTCTTTTTCTATGTTAAACAGCTGTCAGAAAGGATGATTTCTCATTCTTGGGCTTTTTTTAAGTTCACAGAATGAATTTACTTGGAAAGAACGGTTGGATATAAATTTTTTACCTCGACAAATTTTATAAGATTTCTCTGATCATTGCAGAGAACAATGATGCAATTAAAAATGTCATGATTAACCATAATGACCTAGAACAAGCTACATAACAGATGTTTTAGCTGGAGTAGCATATGTATTATACATCTGACAAACTTCGGTCTCTACAAATCAGTACTTGTTTGCAGAGCCACAGAGAAATAATGTCTCAGTATGCAAACAGATGTACAAGACAAAAAAAGGGAAAGAGAAGAGAAGAGAAGAGAAGAGAAGAGAAGAGAAGAGAAGAGAAGAGAAGAGAAGAGAAGAGAAGAGAAGAGAAGAGAAGAGAAGAGAAGAGAAGAAGAGAAGAGAAGAGAAGAGAAGAGAAGAGAAGAGAAGAGAAGAGAAGAGAAGAGAAGAGAAGAGAAGAGAAGAGAAGAGAGAGAAGAGAAGAGAAGAGAAGAGAAAGAGAAGAGAAGAGAAGAGAAGAGAAGAGAAGAGAAGAGAAGAGAAGAGAAGAGAAGAGAAGAGAAGAGAAGAGAAGAGAAGAGAAGAGAAGAGAAGAGAAGAGAAGAGAAGAGAAGAGAAGAGAAGAGAAGAGAAGAGAAGAGAAGAGAAGAGAAGAAGAGAAGAGAAGAGAAGAGAAGAGAAGAGAAGAGAAGAGAAGAGAAGAGAAGAGAAGAGAAGAGAAGAGAAGAGAAGAGAAGAGAAGAGAAGAGAGAGAAGAGGAGAGAGAGAGAGAAGAGAGAGAGAGAGAGGAGAGGAGAGGAGAGGAGAGGAGAGGAGAGGAGAGGAGAGGGAGAGGAGAGGAGAGGAGAGGAGAGGAGAGGAGAGGAGAAGCGAGGACGAGGAGAGGAGAGGAGAGGAGAGGAGAGGAGAGGAGAGGAGAGAGAGGGAGAGGAGAGGAGAGGAGAGGAGAGGAGAGGAGAGGAGAGGAGAGGAGAGGAGAGGAGAGGAGAGGAGAGGAGAGGAGAGGAGAGGACGAGGAGAGGAGAGGAGAGGAAGAGGAGAGGAGAGGAGAGGAGAGGAGAGGAGAGGAGAGGAGAGAGAGAGAGGAGAGGAGAGGAGAGGAGAGGAGAGGAGAGGAGAGGAGAGGAGAGGAGAGGAGAGGAGAGGAGAGGAGAGGAGAGGAGAGGAGAGGAGAGGAGAGGAGAGGAGAGGAGAGGAGAGGAGAGGAGAGGAGAGGAGAGGAGGAGAGGAGAGGAGAGGAGAGGAGAGGACGAGGAGAGGAGAGGAGGAGAGGAGAGGAGAGGAGAGGAGAGGACGAGGAGAGGAGAGAGAGAGGAGAGGAGAGGATGAGAGAGAGGAGAGGAGAGGAGAGAGGAGAGAGAGGAGAGGAGAGGAGAGAGAGGAGAGGAGAGGACGAGAGAGAAGAAAAAGAAAAAGAAAAATGGAAAAAGAAAAAGAAAAAGAAAAAGAAAAAGAAAAAAGAAAAAGAAACAAGAAAAGAAAAAGAAAAAGAAAAAGAAAAAAGGAAAGAAAGGAACAAGGAAAAGGAAAAGGAAAGAAAAGAAAGAGAAGAGAAGAGAAGAGAAGAGAAGAGACGAGCAGAGAAGAGAAAGAGAAGAGAAAAGAGAAAGCGAAAAGAGAAGAGCAAGAGAGCGAGGAGACAAGAAAAGGAAAAGAAAGGAAAAGAAAAGGAAAAGAAAAGACAAGAAGAAGAAAGAAAAGAAAGCAAAGAAAGAAAAGAAAGAATCCACGAAGACACGAAACGAACAAGAAAGAAAAGAAAAGAAAAGAAAGCAAAGAAAGAAAAGAAAGAAAGAAAGAAAGAAACGGAAGGACGAAAGAAAGAAAGCAAGAAAGAAAGAAGAAAGAAGAAGAAGAAAGAAAGAAAGAAAGAAGAAAGCAAGAAAGAAAGAAAGAAAGAAGAAAGAAAGAAAGAAAAGAAAGGCAAAGAAAAGAAGAAAAGAAAGAAAGAAAGAAAAAGAAAAGAAAAGAAAAAATCTTCAGAAAATAAGTTATACTAGTTTCAGCTGTGAACGTACAACCTCCCCATAAAAACTGTAACCAGATTTAAAGTATTTATACCCTTTGGGAGCTATTCGTATCACTCTGTGCGGAAATCGCAGAAGCACCATTTCACGACATTGCATTGAAATTTGTGTTTGTCAACAACAGAGCACTGTCTCGGGACCATTACAGAGCATTCCTCCTGAGCAGGCCATGCTGCGGTACATGCCTGACTCACTGGGCAGCAACTAAGGCTCTGTCAGCCACCAGTTGATTTTTAAGAGTTACTTGACTATACCTGCACTATTGCAAGTTCTTTCACAAGATCCAAGACAAGAAATCATCACAAATATAATACCAGCAGAGCTACCAAAATAAGTGTGGATGGTAGAAAGTCATGAACTCTGTATGTCTACACTAGTTGCTATGGATTAGCTCAATTTACTTCTGTGAGGTATATTGTCTTTACCACCACAGATGATTGTCTTTAAAATATTACGTGGTACTTCATGAGGTCTAAAACTTCTGCATCCTCTGCAGTCTTTCTTTATATCTGTTTCCTGTCTGCAAGCAACAAGGATAGAACAAGTTTTTTAATTATTTTTTTGTGTGTGTAGAGACACACAGAACAAGAACTGCAGTATTATGGAGTAGTCAGAGAAGTGATACTCAAAGTATGCACACATCAGATGCATGGCACAACACAGTAGGTCGTAAAGGCCTCTTTTTTTGTCCAATAGACTTTCTTTTACTTACTTCCAAAGTGAAATATGCAGGTATCTGGATAGAGTTCATCTCTAAGGACGGTTTAGCTACAAGTACCTGATAGGAATTTTCTATCCCGTAAGCACAGATCTCTTGCTCATCAGCCGATTGCAACATTAGCAAAATTCTCCAAATCAACGAACATAAGTTATGGAACCAGGCAGGGGTAAGGAGTAGTTAGGATAAGGAAAAGAAATTAGAAACACTTTTAATTAGACCTCATTAGTAAGAAGTGTTAATTCTTCTTGCCCTTTGCATATCCAGGGCAATCACATTACTGCTAATTTTCTGCTGTGTGCTGGTATCTAAATCCAGTCAAACCAGAACTTTGCATAGGACTTGCCCTTTCCTGCTGATGGTGGGTTTTCAGTGGTCTAAGAGAGGCATCGTAGATCTAAAGTTTAAGCTTTAAAGTCAAGAGAGAGGAAGTTACAGGTGGACCAAAGGCTTCTGACTAGGGCTCAGCACCAAATGAGAATGAATCCAGAATGGACAGTACCTATATAATTTCTACACAAACACCTTTTATTTAACACTTTCTCCTCAGCAAACACAAGACTGGTCCTCACACAAGTTAGAGCTGCCATTGACCTGCTTTGATTCGTGTCTGTCATGACCACACGAGGCTGTTCCCACCAATGCGTTCCCACTGATACACTCCTACCTCATTTCCTCAGGAATGCCTCCCATGCAGATGCAGGAGTAGGAGATCTGCATCGTTTGCTTTCCAGAAAAGTCAGTCCTAAACACAGGAGCCATACATATTGTCACAGTATAGCTCAGTGTTAAAGCCAGTTCTCCAGCACTTTTGTGCCCAAAGAAAAAGGGATGGCCAGTGACGCCCATAGCTACATCAAAGATCAAAGCAGAAAAATGCCTTGAATTTCTCTGTTTATCAAGCTGCTACTAAGCTCCTTACCAAAGAATTCAGGTGAATCATGGCTGGAGCGCTGAGCAAACTGTAAAATTTGGAACTAGAAGATAGAAATAGTGAATATTTATAGTTATTATTACTGTAAAGGAGTAAAAGTTACCCTGCTCAACTAGAAATATGCCAGATTAATAGAACTATGGCATGCTTATTTAAGTAACAGATATTTTAATAATAAATGTCAATATTAAAAACACATCTGAAATAATGAATTTATACAAAGTTGCTAATGCCCCTCTATTAGATGTTGTTAAAGTGAATGGAGTAAATGGAAGCAGATGATTGTCTGCATATGTCCAATATTAATACCCAGGATTTAATACCTACATCTAGTTATTCAGAGATAAATCTTCATTTCAAATAATTACAAGCTCTTTTACTGTCTGGTTTTAGCTTTCCAGAATTGCAATCAGAACAAGATCTGAGTGTGTATCTGGTTTTCAGGTTCCTTTTCTTTCAATATTATTATTTGGTAATTCAGCTGAGATGGCTTGAAATTAAATTTAACAAAAATTATATTAAAGTGGAACAACAATCACTAGACAGTAATAAAAAAAAAAATAAAAAGAGTTATGCTTGTTGATTTGGTGGAATAAAACAATTAGAGCAGCCCATTGAGATTAAGAGCAACTAAACAGATCTCTGGCATAAAAGTTGTCTCTGCTTACTTTAAATGGGGGCCATGAATTTACCCCTGTTAGTATGTACTATAGGATGGTGCAACAGGGTGTGAAACAGGGAATCATAAGCTTTGTAACACAGGAGACTTCAGAAGAAAAACATTGTCTGTGGAACTCCACCTCTACAGATCATGGCAACCAGAGTCATCAGTTCTTTTAACAGAAAATGAATTCCATGCATTCATGGCTATATTATATGTTTACAAAAAAATCAAACTTAGAAAACTTCATTTAAAGCAAGTCACACCATTCCCCCTATTTTTAATAATTTCAACTGGAAAAAGGCATGCTCTGCTTGGTCATCAGCCATATTGGAGTGTGTGTTTATAGAAGGCTGATCTAGATTCAACTCCTGTTTTCCTTCTCTTTATCATGCACACCATAATTAGCCTCTAAATGTACATTTTTTTTCCCTTTTAATTTCCACATTGTTTTCTTTTAAAAGCATCTTTTAAATATTGAGCAGTGTGAAGTAATTGCCATAAAAGCACAACATATTACTGGGTAGTTGAAATCTGATGTTTCTTCACTATTTCAGTGCAGCAGATTGTCAAGCCAGCCCTGTTTAGGATTGTCTTTTTTTTCTTTTTTTTTTTTGGCATACCCTACTGCCCAACCAAACATCCCACCTCCCTAGATAAAACAAATTCTCGATGACTCCCTGGGGTTTGTTACAGTGAAGCCAGACTGCACTGGGAAAGTACTGACAGATTTTTTACTGCTTTTTCATGCAATTAAAAGAATGGAAACAAAGTGAATGAACACCACACGATCCCCTGCTCTCTCCAGAGAGCGTCTCACAGAATGTTCTGCAGATGACTGGTGGCCCCACAGAGCACAATTGAGGAGCTGCTGGAAGAGAAGTGGTTTTGCAACGAGCCTGCTTTGCTTGCAAGTTGAATATGCATTTAAAAGTGCATTTTTCTCCCACATATTTTACATTCCACACAAAACTCTCACATAGACTTTCATTAAATTTTTCTGCATTTAAGAGTCCTTGTAAAATCATCATAATCCATGTGTTTTCACATTCTATCAACCCATAGAATCACTTCGCAGCATTTTAGGAGTAGTGCCCAGGTCACCTAAAGAAGCAGCAAGTTGATGTTTCTCAAATCAGAACACTAAACAGAAAAAGTACAATAGGCCTTTTTGGCATTAATATTGATCTAAATATTATAAGACATAACGGTATTCAAACTGGTTGGTTTTTTTTTTTCCTTTCTTATTTCTGAACTATTTTTTAGACTATACGACTTCATAATCTGATTTACTCGTTTATAAAAACATCAGTTACACTGCTGGTTAATACAGATTAAAGCATTTTTACACT